>NC_063208.1:30140457-30440457 GCF_017589495.1 Alosa alosa
AACAAACCTTGTATTTTTCACCTTTGTAACTTCTTTATACTTTTTAAACTATTAATTAAAACGAATCGTAATTTCCCATTGACTTAACATTATGATTATGGACATTCACAATACCGCCTAAAGCAATTAGGAATCCTATGGCAGGTGTTCCTCAGGGCCACCTGGGACCAACTGCCAGTCTCAGGCTCTTTAAGCATAAACTGGCCCTATTAAGACTACACATCCTGTTAACTGCTTCCCTCTGCCAAAACTGTTTCAAAAATAAAAGTAACAAAACTGCTAAAATGATTAGCTAAGTAAATAGTTAACATGCTAACATGCTAGTTAACATTTTTAGCAAACTACTAAAAATGATTAGCTAAAATTAGCTAAGTAACATGGTTAAGCATAGTTAAGCGTGTTAACATGTTAAGACGCTGGTTAGCATTTTAAAGAAACTGCTAAAATGATTAGCTAAGTAACATGGTTAGCATAGTTAGCATGCTAGCGTGTTAGCATGCTAGTTAACATTTTAGCAAAACTGCTAAAATGATTAGCTAAGTTAGCTAAGTAACATGGTTAACATAGTTAAGATCTTGTAGCATGTTAGCATGCTAGTTAGCATAGTAACTTTGTTAACATTATTATCTTTGTTAACATAGTTAGCATAACTGCTAGCAAACATTAGAGCCATTCCAACTGTCAGTTATCCTCAACTATCTACCTAAATAATTTAACCATTTAAACTATCCACTTATTTAACTGTTCAGTCATTCCAACTATATTAAACCTCATCTACCTAGTTCAGTAATTCCAACTATATTAAAACTCATCATGTTGGTTGCCAATTAGCACATCATCTGTTTTAACAATATATTTCACACCATGTGTTTTGCATTTTCATGCACTAGTAATTCCCTGGAATTGCGTTTTCTAGTTCTTATTATTATTCTTCCGCTAACGCATTTAATGCAGCTTCAACCGTTTAACGTAGAAACTTCATTCAAACTATGTTACGTAGGTCTTACTTAGGACATGGGTGCTATGTATTTTTCAGCTTTGTAACTTTTATACTTTTAAACTATTAATTAAAAAACTAATCAAAATTTCCCCATTGACTTAACATTATGATAATGACATCACAATCTGACCGTTAAACGAATTAGAATCCTATGGCAGTGTTCGGGCCACCTGGATCAACTGCCAGTCTCAGGCTTTAAGCATACAAACTGGCCCTATTAAGACAACACGTCCTGTTCAACTGCTTCCTCTGCCAAAAACTGTTTCAAAATAAAAGTCCTCACTACAATATTTCACTGTTAAACAATTTAACCCTTTAAACTACTGAACCTTTTAACTGTTCAGCCATTGTAACTGTTACTTATCATCAACTATGACTCCTACCACCCACTGTAGCTAGTTAGCATGGTTAGCGTAAGGTTAGCGTGTTAAGCGTTCTTAACATTGTTAAGATTTTTAAAAACTGCTAAAAATGATTAGCTAAATTAGCATAGTTAGCATGCTAACATGCTAGTTAGCATTTTTAAAGAAACTACTAAAAATGATTAGCTAAATTAGCTAAAAGCATGGTTAAGATAGTTAAGATGTTAACACGTTAAGCGTCTTGGATTATTTTTAGCAAAACTGCTAAAATGATTAGCTAAGTAACATGGTTAAATGGTTAAGCGTGTTAACATCTTGGATTAGCATAACTTTTAAAAATGATTAGCTAGGTTAGCTAAGTAACATGGTTAACATAGTTAGCATGTTAGCATCTTGGATGCGCATACCTACTAAAATGATTAGCTAAGTTAGCTAAGTAACATGGTTAGCATAGTTAGCATGCTAGCATGTTAGCATCTTGGATTAACATTTTAGCAAAACCGTGGTTAACATAGTTAAGCATGCTAAAGATGTTAGCATAGTTAGCATAATTGTTAAAATGATTAGCTAAGTTTCTAAAATAACATGGTTAGCATAGTTAGCATGCTAGCTTTGTTAGTTAGCATAGTTAGCATAACTGCTAAAAATGAAAACATTAGCTAAGTTAACTAAGTTAAGTAACTTTGTTGACAATATTATCTTTGATACCATGGTTAGCATAACTGCTAGCAAACATTAGAGCCATTCCAACTGTCAGTTATCGTCAATTATCTACCTAAATAATTTAACCATTTAAATTATCCACCTATTTAACTGTTCAGTCATTCCAACTATATTAAACCTCATCTACCTAGCAACCAATATAGTTTGTTTTTTACTCTGTATGATATTTTACATCATATTTTTTGCATTTTCATGCACTGTATTTCCCTTCAGGAAATGCTTTTCTAGTTCTTATTATTTTTCTTCTTCTAACTAACTTAATGCAGCTTCAACCGTTTAACGTGAAACTTCATTCAAACTATGTTAAGTAGGTCTTACTTGGGACATGGGTGCTATGTATTTTCAGCTTTGTAACTTTTATACTTTTTAAACTATTAATTAAAACTAATCAAAATTTCCCCATTGACTTAACATTATGATTATGACATCACAATACGGCCGTTAAGCAATTAGAATCCTATGGCAGGTGTTCGGGCCACCTGGATCAACTGCCAGTCTCAGGCTTGAAGACTACACATCCTGTTCAACTGCTTCCTCTGCCAAAAACTGTTTCAAAATAAAAGTCCTCACTACAATATTTCACTGTTAAACAATTTAACCCTTTAAACTACTGAACTTTTTAACTGTTCAGCCATTGTAACTGTTACTTGTCATCAACTATGACTCCTACCCACTGTAGCTAGTTAGCTAAGTAAGCTAAGTAAAATGGTTAGCATAGTTAGCGTGCTAGCATGTAAGCATGCTAGTTAGCATTTTTTAGCAAAACTACTAAAAACGATTAGCTAAGTCAGCTAAGTAACGTGGTTAAGATAGTTAAGATGTTAACATGGTTAGCATTTTAAGCAAAACTGCTAAAAGCGATTAGCTAAGTCAGCTAAATAACGTGGTTAACATAGTTAGTATGCTAGCATGTTAGTTAGCATTTTTAGCAAAACTGCTAAAAGCGATTAACTAAGTCAACAAGTAACGTGGTTAAGCATAGTTAGCATGCTAGCAAGATGTTAAAGATCTTTAGTTAGCATTTTTAACATGGTTAAGATAGTTAGCATGCTAGATGCTAGTTAGCATTTTTTTTAGCAAACTGCTAAAACAATTAGCTAAGTCAGCTAAGTAGCGTGGTTAGCATAGTTAACATGTTAGTTAGCATTTTATAAAACTGCTAAAAGCGATTAGCTAAGTTAGCTAAGTAACATGGTTAGCATAATTAGCATGCTTTAGTTAGCATAGTAACTTTGTTAACATTATTATCTTTGTTAACATAGTTAGCATAACTACTAGCAAACATTAGAGCCATTCCAACTGTCAGTTATCGTCCTAACAACTATCTACCTAAATAATTTAACCATTTAAACTATCCACCTATTTAACTGTTCAGTCATTCCAACTATATTAAACCCTCATCTACCTAGCAACCAATATAGTTTGTTTTTTTCTCTGTATGATATTTTACATCATATTTTTTGCATTTTCATGCACAGTATTTCCTTCAGGAAATGCTTTTCTAGTTATTATTATTCTTCTTCCTAACGCTTTTTTATGCGTTTAATACAGCTTCAACCGTTTAACTTAGAAACTTCATTCAAACTGCGTTGCGTGGGTCTTACTTATGTGACTTCAGCTATGTATTTTTTCAACTTTGTAACTTTTATACTTTTTAAACTATTAATTAAAAACTACTAAAATTTCCCCATTGACTTAACATTAGATTATGACATCACAATAGCAACTAGAAAAGCATTTCCTGAAGGAAATATAGTGCATGAAAATGCAAAAAATATGATGTCAAATATCATACAGAGTAAAAACAAACTATATTGGTTGCTAGGTAGATGAGGTTTAATATAGTTGGCATGACTGAACAGTTAAATAGGTGGATAGTTTATATAGGTAAAATGATTTACTTGGTAGATAAAGGTTTAATATAGTTGGAATGATTGAGCGGTTAAATAAGTGGATAGTTTAAATGGTTAAATTATTTGGGTAGATAGTTGGCGATAACTGACACTTGGAATGGCTCTAATGTTTGCTAGCAGTTATGCTAACTATGTTAACAAAGATAATAATGTTAACCAAGTTACTATGCTAACTAGCATGCTAACAATGTTAAAATGCTAAGTATGCTAACCATGTGACTTAGTTAACTTAGCTAATTATTTTTAGCAGTTATGCTAACCATGCTAACTAACAATGTTAACATGCTAACTATGTTAACCATGTTACTTAGCTGACATAGCTAATCATTTTAAGCAGTTTTGCTAAAAATGCTAACTAGCATGTTAACATGCTAGCATGCTAACTATGCTAACCATGTTACTTAGCTAACTTAGCTAATCATTTTTAGCAGTTTTGTAAAAAATGCTAACTATGCTAACCATGTGATTTAGCTAACTTAGCTAATCATTTTAAGCAGTTTTGTAAAAAATGCTAACTAGCATGCTAACATGCTAAACTATGCTAACCATGTGACTTAGCTAACTTAGCTAATCATTTTTAGCAGTTTTGCTAAAAATGCTAGCTAGCATGCTAACATGCTAGCATGCTAACTATGCTAACCATGTGACTTAGCTAACTTAGCTAATCATTTTTAGCAGTTTTGCTAAACAAATCATGGGTAGGAGTCATAGTTGATGACAAGTAACAGTTACAATGGCTTAACAGTTAAAAAGTTCAGTAGTTTAAAGGGTTCAATTGTTTAACAGTGAAATATTGTAGTGAGGACTTTTATTTTGAAACAGTTTTTGGCAGAGGAAGCAGTTGAACAGGATGTGTAGTCTTAATAGGGCCAGTTTGTATGCTTAAAGTGCGTATGTCAGGTTAAAAAACATTTTTGACAAATGAAGGGACATGAAGCAAGATAATAGTGAGTAGTGATTTTTCTTGAAAAATCAACTTTAAATACAATAGAACAATATTTACAGTTATTTTTATAACTGAATTTATGAACATTCCAGGAAACATTCCAGACACAATGATGACCTCATAAGAGGGAGTCCAGCAAAGTTGGTCAATTAAAACACATGGGATAAGGGATCATACAGTAGGTTTTTTTTTCCCCTGATGAGGCCAAAAACATGACTTCATTCCAGTATGTCATGCTAGAGTCTACAACCTGCCTGACATAAAATATCCTGATAATTGTTTTCTTTACTGGCAACCATTATTGATCTTAAAATGTGATGAAGAGGATATGGGTAAGTAGCAATACTTGAAAATGCCAGTTGTGTCATTTGCCATCACATATAGGCCATTATATAGCCTAAACCAAAGTCCTTTTAGGCAAGTCCCTCCACTCGGCGGCCATATGGCAACACTTTTTGGGCACTCATCAGGCACCCATCTCTGCAAAAATGCGCGTGCTCAAGGCTTCACGACACCAATCTACTGCAATCTTGCTCCAGTGGCGAGATCACAACACATGATTGGCACAATGTCTTCACAACACACCACATGATTGGCTCAATGTATTCACATGTCAACATTTTGCCACGGAAGGGGTGTGATATGCGTAACTAAGCCCATGCATTTCTATGGAGGATTTGTTGAGTGCTGTGTCTCATTAGAAAGATTCTGCCTAAACTAAGTAGAATCAGCAACTCATTAGTCTATAAGTCAGACAATTAGTCAGTGTTCAGCCAACCATGGGCATATATGCTTTTCTTTAGAGATCTGACTATAAAACCATCAGTCTATATGTGCTACCACACATTTGCTCTTTATATACATCTGCTTATCAACTAATGGTTAGTTTAATTGACAGGCTTGTAAGGAAAGCTGGCTCTGTAGTGGGAGCTGAACTGGAGTGCATCACTTCACTATCTAACAAAAGGACCCTGAACAAACTGATCAACATCTTGGACAATGAGTGTCACCCACTCCACAGCACTATTGTTAAGCAGAAGAGCCTGATCAGCTGGGCTGATCAGACTTCGCTCACTGCCTTGCACAACTGACAGACCGAGAAAGTCATTTGTCTCCAGGGCCATTGAACTGTTCAATGCCTCACTTAAGGGAAGAGGAGAGATAGACTTCTCTGCATAGTCTGTCTGCCTCTTCACCCCCTCCATGTTTGGATACTGTCTGTCCACTAGCCACTTTTACCACTGTCTTTATGCCTCACTGTTTGCGTGCTATATTAGCACATTAGCACATATGCATACCCCCCCCCCCTCCATGCCACAGCCGAACTGTGGCCACACTTATACATTTTCTTTAAATAGTTAAATATATAGATATATAGACTTTACTTTATTTCTGCATTGTTGCACTGTTGGACTTATTCATTTGCACTATCACCATGACCACTATAACCATTACACTACCACCATGACACTCATTCACACAGAGCACCTTAGAGCACCTTACCATACCTTACTATGCACAGAGAATCACAGGCTCAGTCTCTGCCTCAGTCATTGCAAGCGCCTCTGATTGATTAATCACCACTATGTGGATACTGTTTTTAGAATTGATTTAGATTAAGTGTTAGTTAGTATAATTTGTATTTTAGTATATTTAGCATATTCTTTATCTTCTACTGTCCTTATTGCTTAGTTGTGCTTTTATATTATATACTTTAATTACTCTTTCTGCTGTTAAAGAATGTGTTTGTGTTGTCTGTATGCTGCTGAGACCTTGAATTTCCCCTGGGGATCAATAAATTATCTATCTATCTATCTATCTATCTATCTATCTATCTATCTATCTATCTAATGTTAGCTATAGACAGACTATTAATTTGCTTACTGATTCTACTTAACTTGTTGTATATGAAAGCCTATGTGATGGCAAATGACACAACTGCCATTTTGAAGCCATGATACATACTAATAGTGACCCGATCCTACTCACACCCCTAATCAATCTCTCACTGATGATTTGATGCCTATGATTTACCTAAATTTTGTCCCTTTGTCCCTGCCAGTCAGGCCCATGCTTATGAACCACTGGTACAGTATGTCATAGAGAACATTTTTGGCCTTATCAGTGTAAAAGAAAATGCAGTTAAAACCCATTCTCCCCTATGCTCAACTTTGCTGGACTCCCTCTTATGAGGTCATCACTGTGTCTGGAATGTTTATAAATTCAGTTATAAAAATAGCTGTAAATATTGTTCTACTGTAATTAAAGTTGATTTTTCAAGAAAAAATCACTACTCACTACTATCTTGCTTCATGTCCCTTCATTTGTCAAAAATGTTTTTTAACCTGACATACGCACTTTAAAGCCTGAGACTGGCAGTTGATCCAGGTGGCCCGAACACCTGCCATAGGATTCTAATTGCTTAACGGCCGTATTGTGATGTCATTATCATAATGTTAAGTCAATGGGGAAATTTTGATTAGTTTTTAATTAATAGTTTAAAAAGTATAAAAGTTACAAAGCTGAAAAATACATAGCACCCATGTCCTAAGTAAGACCTACGTAACATAGTTTGAATGAAGTTTCTATGTTAAACGGTTGAAGCTGCATTAACCCTCTATACCCCAGTGGAATTCTACAACAATGCCCCAGATTCCTGGGAATTCTAAGAGAAAAGGGCAATTTGAGAAACATTTTAAATAACCAAGAATAACTAAAAATCTAATGAAAAGTGTCAATTGTAAGTTTCTATCAGTTTAAAGATTAGAAATTGCTCTTTCAAATGATATATGATCCATTAAAAATTATATATTCATGTTTCCCACAGACAGCCATAGGCCTACTCACTTACAGTCTCAAAGATTTTCACTAACAAAAAGTTATAAATATGGTTCACATATTTCTGTATTAGAAGCTGGGAAACACGATACTATATGAGTACTGATTTCATTGAAATAGACTGGCATATCTTGCACTTATTTGGGATTTAGCTGGACAGTGAGCCTTACAGCTAAAAAATGATGAGGATATGAACTAACGTAGGCCATGAAGCATAGCGTATGAAATCGTGACTCATTTGATAAGCATGTCACCAACAACAGGGACTGTTAATCCTGACATGGATTTACGTTTTGTTTTATATGCACATCATGTTATATAATTTATCTAAACTTGATCAGTTGATGATAATGAACCTGTTGCACTCGTTCACTAACCTTCAACCTATCCTGTGCTAACATTACGAGTCTCAGACTAACGTCAACGTTACATCAGTGAAGGTAGCAAATTAGCAGGCTTTTTGTAATCACGAAGATGGCGAGACATTGGCCTACTTGTATACAAATACATTTTCCTGACATCCATAAGCAGAAAAACACAACGGTGGTTCCCGCTTTGGTTATTAGTCAACAAAACTCATTTAGAGAGACATACATAAGTAGTAGTTTGCAATAACTATCTGTAAGTGGGATAACGATAATGTTAGCTTTCCTGTACATGCCCGAAAGGGGTAATGTTAATGTTATGTGTTAAGATATAACTGCAAATAAACCTGGCATGGGTTTATCATAAACTTTATTGTTAATTAGGCCATGACCCATCATTGAATTATGCCTATATTTTGCTGGTGCTAGCTAAACTCAAACTGACTTTCACAGTGACAGCCATACAATTTTTTTTATGCCAGAGAGGCAGCTAAGTCAGTCATGACAAACGGGAGGATGCTAACGTTAAATTTATTACACTTTCATGTTTTTATTTTGTCATTTTCTTACATCAATATGATCGTCACTTACATCAAAACATGGTGGATGCACATCAATACCATCTCATCTAATGAGAAAAGACGCGGACGCTTGTTAGAAGCCATAACTCCAGAGGCACCGTAAGTCCTCAGCCGGTCAGTCAACAGGCTAAATTTAAGTGTGTCAAAATAAAAGTCTGGTGTTTATTTATCCACTAACGCTGTATTATTTCATGTATGAAGGTTATACTGTAGCAGATGTCTCTTTAAGAATTGCGGCCGGCCGCGGCCGTTACAGGAGAATACAGAACGGCCGTCGACGGCCGCTACGGGGTATAGAGGGTTAAGTGCGTTAGAAGAAGAATAAGAACTAGAAAATGTTGAAAAATACATAGCTGAAGTCACATAAGTAAGACCTACACAACGCAGTTTAAATGAAGTTTCTAAGTTAAACGGTTGAAGCTGTATTAAACGCACAAAAAGAGTTAGAAGAATAATAATATTAATACTAGAAAAGCATTTCCTGAAGGAAATACAGTGCATGAAAATGCAAAAAATATGATGTCAAATATCATACAGAGTAAAAACAAACTATATTGGTTGCTATGTAGATGAGGTTTAATATAGTTGGAATGACTGAACAGTTAAATAGGTGGATAGTTTATATAGGTAAATGATTTACTTGGTAGATAAGGTTTAATATAGTTGGAATGATTGAACGGTTAAATAAGTGGATAGTTTAAATGGTTAAATTATTTAGGTAGATAACTGACACTTGGAATGGCTCTAATGTTTGCTAGCAGTTATGCTAACTATGTTAACAAAGATAATAATGTTAACCAAGTTACTATGCTAACTAGCATGCTAACAATGTTAAAATGCTAAGTATGTTAACCATGTTACTTAGCTAATTATTTTTAGCAGTTATGCTAACTAACATGCTAACTATGCTAACCATGTTACTTAGCTGACTTAGCTAATCATTTTAAGCAGTTTTGCTAAAAATGATAACTAACATGTTAGCATGCTAACTATGCTAAGCATGTGACTTAGCTAACTTAGCTAATCATTTTAAGCAGTTTTGCTAAAAATGCTAACTAGCATGCTAACTATGCTAACCATGTTACTTAGCTAACTTAGCTAATCATTTTTAGCAGTTTTGCTAAAATGCTAACTAACATGCTAACTATGTTAACCATGTTACTTAGCTAACTTAGCTAACTAGCTACAGTGGGTAGGAGTCATAGTTGATGACAAGTAACAGTTACAATGGCTGAACAGTTAAAAAGTTCAGTAGTTTAAAGGGTTAAATTGTTTAACAGTGAAATATTGTAGTGAGGACTTTTATTTTGAAACAGTTTTTGGCAGAGGAAGCAGTTGAACAGGATGTGTAGTCTTAATAGGGCCAGTTTGTATGCTTAAAGCTTGAGACTGGCAGTTGATCCAGGTGGCCCGAACACCTGCCATAGGATTCTAATTGCTTAACGGGCCGTGTGTGATGTCATAATCATAATGTTAAGTCAATGGGGAAATTTTGATTAGTTTTAATTAATAGTTTAAAAAGTATAAAAGTTACAAAGATGAAAAAATACAAAGCCCACATGTCCTAAGTAAGACCTACATAACATAGTTTGAATGAAGTTTCTACGTTAAACGGTTTAAGCTGCATTAACTCTAGAAGAAGAAGAATAAGAAGAAGAAGAAGAAGAAAAAGCCTTGAATAACAGTACAGTGCATTTTCATGCACTGTAACTAGAAAAGCATTTCCTGAAGGAAATACAGTGCATGAAAATGCAAAAATATGATGTCAAATATCATACAGAGTAAAACAAACTATATTGGTTGCTAGGTAGATGAGGTTTAATATAGTTGGAATGACTCAACAGTTAAATAGGTGGATAGTTTATATAGGTAAATAATTTACTTGGTAGATAAGGTTTAATATAGTTGGAATGATTGAACGGTTAAATAAGTGGATAGTTTAAATGGTTAAATTATTTAGGTAGATAGTTGACTGATAACTAACACTTGGAATGGCTCTAATGTTTGCTAGCAGTTATGCTAACTATATTAACAAAGATAATAATGTTAACCAAGTTACTATGCTAACTAACATCTTAACAATGTTAAAATGCTAAGTATCTTAACCATGTGACTTAGCTAACTTAGCTAATTATTTTTAGCAGTTATGCTAACTACCATGCTAACATGCTAACCATGTTACTTAGCTGACTTAACTAATCATTTTAAGCAGTTTTCTTAAAAATCTAACCAAGATCTTAACATGTTAGCATGCTAACTATCTTAACCATGTGACTTAGCTAACTTAGCTAATAATTTTAAGCAGTTTTGCTAAAAATGCTAATCAAGCATGTTAGCATATGCTAACTATGCTTAACCATGTGACTTAGCTAACTTAGCTAATCATTTTTAGCAGTTTTCTTAAAAATGCTAACTAGCAATCTAACATGTTAGCATGCTAACTATCTAACCATGTGACTTAGCTAACTTAGCTAATCATTTTAAGCAGTTTTGCTAAAAAATGGTAACTAGCATGCTAGCATGCTAACTATGCTAACCATGTGACTTAGCTAACTTAGCTAACTAGCTCCAGTGGGTAGGAGTCATAGTTGATGACAAGTAACAGTTACAATGGCTGAACAGTTAAAAGGTTCAGTAGTTTAAAGGGTTAAATTGTTTAACAGTGAAATATTGTAGTGAGGACTTTTATTCTGAAACAGTTTTGGCAGAGGAAGCAGTTGAATAGGGTGTGTAGTCTTAATAGGGCCAGTTTGTATGCTTAAAAGCCTGAGAATGGCAGTTGGGACAGGTGGTCCTAACACCTGCCATAGGATTCTAATTGCTTAACGGCTCTATTGTGATGTCATCAGCCCATGTTAAGTCTATGGGGAAATTTTGAACAGTTTTAATTAATAGTTTAAAAAGTATAAAAGTTACAAAGCTGAAAAATACATAGCACCCATGTCCTAAGTAAGACCTAACGTAACATAGTTTGAATGAAGTTTCTACGTTAAACGGTTGAAGCTGCATTAAACGCGTTAGAAGAAGAAGAATAAGAAGAAGCCTAGGAAGAACAGTACAGTGCATTTTCATGCACTGTAATAAGAAGAAGCATAAGAATAAGAAGCCTAGGAAGAACAGTACAGTGCATTTTCATGCACTGTAATAAGAAGCCTAGGAAGAACAGTACAGTGCATTTGCATGCACTGTAATAATAAAATGCCTTGGAATAACAGTACAGTGCATTTTCATGCACTGTAATAATAATAAAATGCCTTGGAATAACAGTACAGTGCATTTTCATGCACTGTAATAAAATGCCTTGGAATAACAGTACAGTGCATTTTCATGCACTGTAACTAGAAAACGCAATTCCAGGGAATTACCAGTGCATGAAAATGCAAAACATGTGGTGTGAAATATATTGTTAAAACAGATGATGTGCTAATTGGCAACCAACATGATGAGGTTTAATATAGTTCAAATGACTGAACTAGGTAGATGAGGTTTAATATAGTTGGAATGACTGAACAGTTCAATAGGTGGATAGTTTAAAAGGTTAAATTATTTGCTAGGTAGACAAAGTTTAATATAGTTGGAATGACTGGACAGTTAAATAAGTGGATAGTTTAAATGGTTAAATTATTTGCTAGGTAGATGAGGTTTAATATAGTTGGAATGACTGAACTAGGTAGATGAGGTTTAATATAGTTGGAATGACTGAACGGATAAATAGGTGGATAGTGTAAAAGGTTAAATTATTTGCTAGGTAGATGAGGTTTAATATAGTTGGAATGACTGAACTAGGTAGATGAGGTTTAATATAGTTGGAATGACTGAACAGTTAAATAGGTGGATAGTTAAATGATTTGCTTGGTAGATAAGGTTTAATATAGTTGAAATGATTGATAGGTTAAATAGGTGGATCATTTAAATAGTTAAATTATTTAGGTAGATAATTGACGATAACTAACAGTTGGAATGGTCCTAATGTTTGCTAGCAGTTATGCTACTATGTTATCAAAGATAATAATGTTAACCAAGTTTTTTGCTAAAAATGTTAATTAGCATGTTAACTGCTAGCATGCTAACTATGTTACTTAGCTAACTTAGCTAATCATTTTTAACAGTTTTGCTAACTATCTTCATCTAAAGATCTTAACATGCTTGACGCTTAACTATGTTAACCATGTTATTTAGCTAACTTAGCTAATCATTTTTAGCCGTTTTGCTAAAAATGCTTACTAGCATGCTAACACGCTAGGATGCTAACTATGCTAACCACGTTACTTAGCTAACTTAGCTAATCATTTTTAACAGTTTTGTTAAAAATGGTAACTAACATGCTAATTATGCTAACCATGTTACATAGCTAACTTAGCTAATCATTTTTAACAGTTTTGCTAAAAATGCTAACTAACATGCTAACATGCTAGCATGCTAACTATGCTAACTTAGCTAATCATTTTTAACAGTTTTGCTAAAAAATCTAACTAAAGATCTTAAAAAGCTAAGCATGCTAACTATGCTAACCATGTTACTTAGCTAACTTAGCTAATCATTTTTAACAGTTTTGCTAAAAATGCTAACTAGCATGCTAATTATGCTAACCATGTGACTTAGCTAACTTTGCTAATCATTTTAAGTAGTTTTGCTAAAAATGTTAACTAGCATGCTAATTATGCTAACCATGTGACTTAGCTAACTTAGCTAATCATTTTTAGCAACTTTGCAAAAAATGCTAACTATCTTAACATATCTATAACCATGCTAACTAGCTTACAGTGGGTAAGAGTCATAGTTGATGACAAATAACAGTTACAATGGCTGAACAGTTAAAAATTTCAGTAGTTTAAAAGGGTTAAATTGTTTTAACAGTGAAATATTGTAGTTTTGGCAGAGGAAGCAGTTGAACAGGATGTGTAGTCTTAATAGGGCCAGTTTGTATGCTTAAAGCCTGAGACTGGCAGTTGATCCAGGTGGCCGGAACACCTGCCACAGGATTCTAATTGCTTAACGTCCTTATTATGATGTCTGTCGGCAATGTTAAGTCTATGGGGATTTTTAAAAAGTTTTTCTTTAATAGTTTAAAAAGTATAAAAGTTTCAAAGTTGAAAAGACATAGCAGCTTCGTCCGTTTGAATACCTACGTTACAAAGTTTGAATGAAGTTTTTAAGTTAAACTGTTCAAGAGAAATAAGCGTCGGAAAAAGTGGTAAAGCGGAATAATAATAACTAGAAATGCAATTCAAGGAATTACCAGTGCATGAAAATGCTAAAGTTGTGATGTAAAATATCATGTATAGTTAAAACAGATAATACAGAGATGGTTACTACGGTGATGCTAGGATAGACATGGTGGTTGCATAGCTTAATAAAAGTTGATAGTTTAAAAGTAGACTGTTTAAAAGCTGAATGTAGATAGTTTAAAAGTTGTTGATAGACAGTAGATAGTTTAAAAGTTGTTGATAGACAGCTAGTTTAATAGATAGTTTAAAAAGTAGACCGTTTAAAAGTTGAAGGTAAATAGTTTAAAAGTTGACGACAGACTGGAAGTTGAATGAATGTTGATATTCAAATAGTCTAATGGCTGTGTATAGGTAGATAGTTGACGATAACTGAAAGTTGGAATGGCTCTAATGTTTGCTAGCAGTTATGCTAAGATTTGTAATTCTCTTAACCATGCTGCTTAGCTAATGTTTTATAGTAGTGCTAAGCAATGCTAACATCTTAACCATGGTTTTTATATTTAGCTAACTTTAACTAACATTTTCTAGCAGTTTTGCTAAACATTTTCTAGCAGTTTTGCTAAACATGCTAACTATGTCAAATCCTAACTATGTTAACCATGTGACTTAGTTAACCAAGCTTATCATTTTTAATAGTTATCTTTACCCATGCTTGTAGCATCTTAACTATGCTAACCATATTACTTAGCTAATCATTTTTAGCAGTTTTGCTAAAAATCTTACTAACATGCTTTTAGATGCTAACTATCTTAACCATGTTACTTAGCTAACAGCTAATCATTTTTAGCAGTTATCTTAACTATCTTATAACATGTCTAGCATGTTAACTATCTTAACCATGTTACTTAGCTAACCTAGCTAATCATTTTTAGCAGTTTTGTTAAAAATGCTAACTAGCATGCTAACATACTAGCATGCTAACTATACTAACCATGTGACTTAGCTAACCTAGCTAATCATTTTTAGCAGTTTTGCTAAAAAATGCTAACAATGTTAGCAATCTTAAATCATAATAACCATCTTAACTAGCTACAGTGGGTAGGAGTCATAGTTGATGAAAAGTGTTGACAGTTGATGACAAGTTAAAAGTTGTTGATAGACAGCTAGTGAATGTATATAGTTTAAAAGTTTAAAAGTTGAATGTAGATAGTTTAAAAGTTGTTGATAGACAGCTAGTTTAATAGATAGATAGTTTAATGATAGTTTAAAAGTAGACCGTTTAAAAGTTGAATGTAAAAAGTTCAGTAGTTTAATGGGTTACATTGTTTAACAGTGGATTATTGTAGTGAGGACTTTTATTTTGAAACAGTTTTGGGCAGAGGAAACAGTTGAATAGGATGTGTAGTCTTAATTGACCCAGATTGTATGCTTAAAGCCTGAGGCTGCAGGTGGCCTGAACACCTGCCATAGGATTCTAATTGCTTAACCATATTATGATGTCTGTCGGCAATGTTAAGTCTATGGGGATTTTAAAAGTTTTTTTCTTTAATAGTTTAAAAGTATAAAAGTTTCAAAGTTGAAAAGACATAGCAACCCGATCTGTTTTTAAGACCTACGTTACAAAGTTTGAATGAAGTTTCTAAGTTAAACTGTTCAAGAGAAATTGCGTGCGGAAAAAGTGGTAAGTGGAGTAATAATAATAATAAGAAGTTGCCTAGGAAGAACAGTACAGTGCATTTTCATGCACTGTAATAAGAAGTTGTTGCCTAGGAAGAACAGTACAGTGCATTTTCATGCACTGTAATAAGAAGAAGCATAAGAATAAGAAGCCTAGGAAGAACAGTACAGTGCATTTTCATGCACTGTAACTAGAAATGCAATTCCAGGGAATTACCAGTGCATGAAAATGCTAAAGTTGTGATGTAAAATATCATGTATAGTTAACCCTTTAGGCGCCAGAGGTTTTTTTCGAAACGATCAATTTTGACATCTTCATTTCAAAAGGCTATATCTTAAAAGTGATAAGAGATAGACTCTTTCTGAAAATTAGAGAAATATTAAGGATGACCCAAAGTTTATGTAGAGATTAAATGTTTATATCTAATTTGCATATTATGACGTCATATGGTGGCAGCCATCTTGGATTATAAATTTTCATGAAAAAGTCATGTTTGAATGATAAAATGCACCACTTCTTTCCCCCCAAAATGTCCCTCACCTTCTGTATGCTATATTGCACAATACTGAATGCTCAGGTAAATAGTAAGTAGTGAACAAACTGTGTAAATCATTACTAATAAATGGCCGAAACAAACCAAATGCATGTAGCGGTAGACTGGCCTTTTGCTGTAGAGATTTTCCATTTACTACATACAGTAGGCACTCTGATTCCATGTATGGGGCACATATAGATTATTCAGATGACACACAAACACAAGTAGACAAGACCTGTTTAGTTCAAAAGCTCATTTGCCATGGCAAGGCACAGATCAGGAGTGAGATGACGAGACAAGACGAGACAATGTTAGTATTTTTTTTCTTTTTGTTGATGTTTTTTTTCTTAGCTGACAAAGACACACACATCACAAGGACATGAACACACAAAAAGGAACACATAGTGTATGTCCTAAATGATCAGGGAAATAGATAGCAAATCAACAGTGTAAATCATTACTAATAAATGGCTGACATTTTTTTTTTTATGTAGCAGGCCTTTTGCTGTAGAGATAATGACTCCCTATCCCTATCCATACAGGGCCGGCATTCCCATCATCTTGTGATAGACTATGCATGACCCAATGTGTGTGTGTGTGTGTGGGGGAGAGGGGGAGGGAGAGAGCGTGTCACCACCTCCACCATCACGAGCAGCATGGCCAGATCTGCTCTGGCGCCCTTAGTGGAGAGATTTTGGCGCCTTCGGACTAGGCCTACTGTCATTCTCATTGCGACTCCCACACTGCCACTACGTTTCCCCTAACTCTCCTATGAGCACTTCGACCTCGTCTAACATACATTAGCATTAGACAAAGGCTCCACCACGTTACTGTCGCCAGCGATTGTGGAGAGGCAAAGACAGAAGCTAGTGCTATTAGGCTACCTCCAGCCTTGTTAAGGCCACACCACTAACACCCTGCTAACTTCCGGATGAACACTCAACCCGTGAAAACGTTATTCCCACCAGTGACATTGGGCAAAGCGATTCAACGTTTGTGCTTGGTGTAAGCTAAACTATGGAGTAAACTCTCACTTTGTCCAGCTGCATCATTGAAGGCAGGGGCGCATCCTGAAGCCTCACTAAACGAATCACCGCCATTTCCTGAAGGCAGATATTCCCCTTCAGAATCAGGGTCCGCGAATAGAAGACCCAACACTTCATTTCAGGTAAACTTTTTTTGATGCCATTAGGCGATAATCTAATGCAAATGCTTCGCTAACGTTGACAATATCGGCTCTGACTAAGTGGCTCCTG
Source organism: Alosa alosa (assembly GCF_017589495.1). NCBI lineage: Eukaryota > Metazoa > Chordata > Actinopteri > Clupeiformes > Clupeidae > Alosa > Alosa alosa. The sequence continues at coordinate 30,157,823 of NC_063208.1, forward strand.
CGCGCACACTAAGCTCGGTATTACCCGCGCACTGATTCAATGCGCTGTAGCTCAAAAGAAGTTTTGTTTAAACCATGACCTTTTTCGGACTCGGGGATCCGTTATGACATGTCTGCCACCTAGTGGAGTGGATGTCGAATCGAAAATATGACACCCTATTTGACTAAATCGGCGTTTTATTCAGTACCGCATCTTGTCGATTAGTGCCAACTTCGACGAGTGGGCATCTAGAGGTTAAAACAGATAATACCGAGATGGTTACTACGGTGATGCTAGGAGCTAGGATAGACATGGTGGTTGCATAGCTTAATAAAGTTGATAGTTTAAAAGTAGACTGTTTAAAAGATGAATGTAGATAGTTTAAAAGTTGTTGATAGACAGTAGATAGTTTAAAAGTTGTTGATAGACAGCTAGTTTAATAGATAGTTTAATGATAATTTTAAAAGTAGACCGTTTAAAAGTTGAAGGTAAATAGTTAAAAAGTTGTTGACAGACTGGAAGTTTAATGAATGTTGATATTCAAATAGTTTAATGGCTGTGTATAGGTAGATATTTGATGATAACTGAAAGTTGGAATGGCTCTAATGTTTGCTAGCAGTTATGCTAAGATTTTTAACTATGCTAACCATCTTTACTTAGCTAAGGTTTTATAGCAGTGTTAGCAATGCTAACATCTTAACCATGGTTACTAGGTAGCTTAGCTAACATTTTCTAGCGGTTTTGCTAAACATCTTAACTATGTTAGCAATGGTAAATCTTAACTATGTTAACCATGTGTCTTAGCTAACCTAGCTTATCACTTTTAGTAGTTATGCTAACTATCTTAACTCTTTAACAATGCTAACTATGCTAACCATGTGACTTAGCTAACTTTAGCTAATCATTTTTTAGTAGTTATGCTAACTATCTTGTAGCATCTTGGCCTACGCTAACTATCTTGGCCATATTTATAGCTAACTTAGCTAATCATTTTAGCAGTTTTGCTAACTATGCTAACCATGCTGACTAGCTACAATGGGTAGGAGTCATAGTTGATGACAAGTAACAGTTACAATGGCTGAACAGTTAAAAGTTTAGTAGTTTAAAGGGTAAATTGTTTAACAGTGAAATATTGTAGTGAGGACTTTTATTTTGAAACCATTTTTGGCTGAGGAAGCAGTTGAACAGGATGTATAGTCTTAATAGGGCCAGTTTGTATGCTTAAAAGCCTGAGACTGGCAGTTGATCCAGGTGGCCCCGAACACCTGCCATAGGATTCTAATTGCTTAATGGCGTATTATGATGTCATAATGTCGGCAATGTTAAGTCTATAAGGCGATTTTTTAAAAGTTTTTTTTCTTTAATAGTTAAAAAGTATAAAAGTTTCAAAGTTGAAAAAGACATAGCAGCTTGGTCTGTTTGAATACCTATGTTACAAAGTTTGAATGAAGTTTCTAAGTTAAAGACTTGTTAACCAAGCTTAACATTTTTAATGATTATGCTAACTATAGCAACATCTTAACTATCTTAACCATATTATAGCTAATCATTTTAGCGGTTTTATTTAAAATCTTTAGCTATCTTTAGCATCTTCAACTATCTTTGACTCATATTCTTGGGTGAAAACAGCTAATCGTTTTAGCGGGTTATCTTAGCTTATGCTAACTAACATGTAGCATGTTAACTATGTTAACCATGTTGCTGGCTAACCTAGGCTAATCATTTTACAGTTTTGTTAAAAATCTTACTTCTTGTCTTCTTTTATACGCTTTGTACTAACTATCTTAACCATGTGACTTAGTAACTAGCTAATCATTTTTAGCAGTTTGCTAAAAATCTTTAACAATGTGCTTAATCTTAACATCAACCATCTTGACGCTACAGTGGGTAGGGTCTGGTTGATGAAAAGTGTTGACAGTTGATGACAAGTTAAAAGTTGTTGATAGACAGCTGGTGAATAAACATGAACAAAGTTTAAAGTTACCAGTGTAGATAGTTTAAAAGTTGTTGATAGACAGCTGGTTTAATGAATAGATGGTTTAATGATATGGTTTAAAAGTAGACCGTTTAAAAGTTGAATGTAAAAAGTTCCAGTAGTTTAAAGAGTTAAAATTGTTTAACAGTGAAATATTGGTAGGACTTTTATTTTGAAACAGTTTTGGCAGAGAAGCAGTTGAACAGGATGTGTAGTCTTAATAGGGCCAGTTTGTATGCTTAAACCTGAGACTGGCAGTTAGTCAGGTAGCGGAACACCTGCCACAGGATTCCCTAATTGCTTACTTGACGTATGATGTCTGTCGGCAATGTTAAGTCTATGGGGATTTTTTAAAAAGTTTTTCTTTAATAGTTTAAAAGTATAAAAAAGTTTCAAAGTTGAAAAGACATAGCAGCTTAGATCCGTTTGAATACCTACGTTACAAAGTTTGAATGAAGTTTTAAGTTAAACTGTTCAAGAGAAATAAGCGTCGCGAGGAAAAAGTGGTAGCGGAATAATAATAACTAGAAATGCAATTCAAGGAATTACCAGTGCATGAAAATGCTAAAGTTGTGATGTAAAATATCATGTGTAGTTAAAACAGATAATACAGAGATGGTTACTAAATTGATGCTAGGATAGACATGGTGGTTTGCATAGCTTAATAAAGTTGATAGTTTAAAGTAGACTGTTTAAAAGTTGAATGTAGATAGTTTAAAAAGTTGTTGATAGACAGTAGATAGTTTAAAAGTTGTTGATAGACAAGCTAATTATAATAGATAGTTTAATGATAGTTTAAAAGTAGACCGTTTAAAAAGTTGAAGGTAAATAGTTTAAAAGTTGTTGACAGACTGGAAGTTGAATGAATGTTTGATATTCAAATAGTTTAATGGCTGTGTATGGGTAGATAGTTGACGATAACTGAAAGTTGGAATGGCTCTAATGTTTGCTAGTTATGCTAATATGTTAATTCTCTTGGCTCACATCTTTAACCAGCTAATGTTTTATAAAGATAATAATGTTAACCAAGTTACTATGCTAAGCCCAGCATCTTAACAATGTTAAAATGCTAAGTATGCTAACCATGTGACAGGTAAATCATTTTTAGCAATTATGCTAATCATTTTTAGCATTATCTTGGCACTTATGCTAACTAGTTATAGCTAACTTAGCTAATCATAGTTTAAAAGTTGTTGATAGACAGCTAGTTTAATAGATAGTTTAAAGTAGACCGTTTAAAAGTTGAAGGTAAATAGTTTAAAAGTTGACGACAGACTGGAAGTTGAATGAATGTTGATATTCAAATAGTCTAATGGCTGTGTATAGGTAGATAGTTGTGATAACTGAAAGTTGGAATGGCTCTAATGTTTGCTAGCGATATGCTAAGATTTATAATTCTGCTAACCATGCTACTTAGCTAATGTTTTATAGTAGTAGTTGCTAGCAATCTTAACATGCTAACCATGGTACTTAGCTAACTTAACTAACATTTTCTAGCAGTTTTGCTAAACATTTTCTAGCAGTTTTCTTAAACATCTTAGCTATGTAAATAATGCTTGACTATGTTAACCATGTGACTTAGTTAACCAAGCTTATCATTTTTTATAGTTATGCTTAACTATGCTAATCTAGCATCTTAACTATCTTAACCATATTATAGCTAATCATTTTTTAGCAGTTTTGCTAAAAATTTATGCTTTTGTCTTAGCATCTTAACTATCTTAACCATGTTACTTAGGTAACTTAGCTAATTTTTTTAGCAGTTATCTTAACTATCTTGTAAACTAACGTCTTAGCATGTTAACTATCTTATGTGTGTTAAGCTAACCTGGCTAATCATTTTTTAGCAGTTTTTGTTAAAAAATCTTGCTAGCATCTTGTCATCTTAGCATCTCTAACTATACTAACCATGTGACTTAGCTAACCTTAGCTAATCATTTTTTTAGCAGTTTTGCTAAAAATGCTAACAATGTTAAGAATCTTGCTAACTTTGCTAACCAAAATAACTAGCTACAGTGGGTAGGAGTCATAGTTGATGAAAAGTGTTGACAGTTGATGACAAGTTAAAAGTTGTTGATAGACAGCTAGTGAATGTATATAGTTTAAAAGTTTAAAAGTTGAATGTAGATAGTTTAAAGTTGTTGATAGACAGCTAGTTTAATAGATAGATAGTTTAATGATAGTTTAAAAGTAGACCGTTTAAAAGTTGAATGTAAAAAGTTCAGTAGTTTAATGGGTTACATTGTTTAACAGTGGATTATTGTAGTGAGGGACTTTTTTTTTTGAAACAGTTTTGGGCAGAGGAAACAGTTGAATAGGATGTGTAGTCTTAATTGACCCAGATTGTATGCTTAAAGCCTGAGGCTGCAGGTGGCCTGAACACCTGCCATAGGATTCTAATTGCTTACTTGACCATATTATGATGTCTGTCGGCAATGTTAAGTCTATGGGGATTTTAAAAAAGTTTTTCTTTAATAGTTTAAAAAGTATAAAAGTTTCAAAGTTGAAAAGACATAGCAACCGATCTGTTTGAAGACCCTCGTTACAAGTTTGAATGAAGTTTCTAAGTTAAACTGTTCAAGAGAAATTGCGTCTTGGAAAAAGTGGTAAGTGGAGTAATAATAATAATAAGAAGTTGCCTAGGAAGAACAGTACAGTGCATTTTCATGCACTGTAATAGAAAGTTGTTGCCTAGGAAGAACAGTACAGTGCATTTTCATGCACTGTAATAAGAAAAGAAACATAAGAATAAGAAGCCTAGGAAGAACAGTATGCATTTTCATGCACTGTAACTAAAAATGCAATTTCCAGGGAATTACCAGTGCATGAAAATGCTAAAGTTGTGATGTAAAATATCATGTATAGTTAACCCTTTAGGCGCCAGAGGTTTTTTCCGAAACGATCAATTTTGACATCTTCATTTCAAAAGGCTATATCTTAAAAGTGATAAGAGATAGACTCTTTCTGAAAATTAGAGAAATATTAAGGATGACCCAAAGTTTATGTAGAGATTAAATGTTTATATCTAATTTGCATATTATGACGTCATATGGTGGCAGCCATCTTGGATTATAGAATTTTCATGAAAAGTCGCATGTTTGAATGATAAAATGCACCACTTCTTTCCCCCCAAAATGTCCCTCACCTTCTGTATGCTATATTGCACAATACTGAATGCTCAGGTAAATAGTAAGTAGTGAACAAACTGTGTAAATCATTACTAATAAATGGCGAAACAAACCAAATGCATGTAGCGGTAGACTGGCCTTTTTGCTGTAGAGATTTTCCATTTACTACATACAGTAGGCACTCTGATTCCATGTATGGGGCACATATAGATTATTCAGATGACACACAAACACAAGTAGACAAGACCTGTTTAGTTCAAAAGCTCATTTGCCATGGCAAGGCACAGATCAGGAGTGAATGTGAGACAAAGGCAGAGACAATGTTAGTATTTTTTTTCTTTTTTTGTTGATGTTTTTTTTCTTAGCTGACAAAGACACACACATCACAAGGACATGAACACACAAAAAGGAACACATAGTGTATGTCCTAAATGATCAGGGGAAATAGATAGCAAATCAACAGTGTAAATCATTACTAATAAATGGCTGACATTTTTTTTTTTATGTAGCAGGCCTTTTGCTGTAGAGATAATGACTCCTATCCCTATCCATACAGGGCCGGCATTCCCATCATCTTGTGATAGACTATGCATGACCTAATGTGTGTGTGTGTGTGTGGGGGGAGAGGGAGAGGGAGAGAGCGTGTCACCACCTCCACCATGCCAAAGCAGCATGGCCAGATCTGCTGCCTCACGCCAGTGGGAGAGATTTTGCTTGCTTCGGACTAGGCCTACTGTCATTCTCATTGCGACTCCCCACTGCCACTACGTTTCCCCTAACTCTCCTATGAGCACTTCGACCTCGTCTAACATACATTAGCATTAGACAAAAGGCTCCACCACGTTACTGTCGCCCGCGGACAGGAGAGGCAAAGACAGAAGCTAGTGCTATTAGGCTACCTCCAGCCTTGTTAAGCCACACCACTAACACCCTGCTAACTTCCCCGATGAACACTCCGAACCGGTGAAACGTTATTCCCACCAGTGACATTGGGCAAACGATTCAACGTTTGTGCTTGGTGTAAGCTAAACTATGGAGTAAACTCTCACTTTGTCCAGCTGCATCATTGAAGGCAGGGGCGCATCTGAAGCCTCACTAAGCGAATCACCGTCATTTCCTGAAGGCAGATATTCCCTTCAGAATCAGGGTCCGCGAATAGAAGACCCAACACTTCATTTCAGGTAAACTTTTTTTTTTTGATGCCATTAGGCGATAATCTAATGCAAATGCCATGCGTTGACAATATCGCTCTGACTAAGTGGCTCCACGCGACACTAGCTCCGGTATTGCACGCACTGATTCAATGCGCTGCTCAAAAAAAGTTTTGTTTAAACCATGACCTTTTTTTCGACTCGGGGATCACGTGATGACATGTCTGCCACCTAGTGGAGTGGATGTCGAACGAAATATGACACCCTATTTGACTAAATCGGCCGTTTTATTCAGTACCGCATCTTGTCGAGTAAACTCGACAGTGGCGCCTAGAGGGTTAAAACAGATAATACAGAGATGGTTACTACGGTGATGCTAGGAGCTAGGATAGACATGGTGGTTGCATAGCTTAATAAAAGTTGATAGTTTAAAAGTAGACTGTTTAAAAGATGAATGTAGATAGTTTAAAAGTTGTTGATAGACAGTAGATAGTTTAAAAGTTGTTGATAGACAGCTAGTTTAATAGATAGTTTAATGATAATTTAAAAGTAGACCGTTTAAAAGTTGAAGGTAAATAGTTAAAAAGTTGTTGACAGACTGGAAGTTTAATGAATGTTGATATTCAAATAGTTTAATGGCTGTGTATAGGTAGATATTTGATGATAACTGAAAGTTGGAATGGCTCTAATGTTTGCTAGCAGTTATGCTAAGATTTTTAACTATGTTAACCATGCTACTTAGCTAAGGTTTTATAGCAGTGTTAGCAATGCTAACATGCTAACCATGGTACTTAGCTAACTTAGCTAACATTTTCTAGCGGTTTTGCTAAACATGCTAACTATGTTAGCAATGGTAACATGCTAACTATGTTAACCATGTGTCTTAGCTAACCTAGCTTATCACTTTTTAGTAGTTATGCTAACTATCTAGATCTTAACAATCTTAACTACTATGCTAACCATGTGACTTAGCTAACTTAGCTAATCATTTTTTAGTAGTTATGCTAACTATCTTGCTAACATGCTAACACGCTAACTATGCTAACCATGTTACTTAGCTAACTTAGCTAATCATTTTTAGCAGTTTTGCTAACTATGCTAACCATGCTGACTAGCTACAATGGGTAGGAGTCATAGTTGATGACAAGTAACAGTTACAATGGCTGAACAGTTAAAAAAAGTTTAGTAGTTTAAAAGGTTAAATTGTTTAACAGTGAAATATTGTAGTGAGGACTTTTTTTATTTTGAAACCATTTTTTGGCTGAGGAAGCAGTTGAACAGGATGTATAGTCTTAATAGGGCCAGTTTGTATGCTTAAAGCCTGAGACTGGCAGTTGATCCAGGTGGCCCGAACACCTGCCATAGGATTCTAATTGCTTAATGGCCGTATTATGATGTCATAATCGGCAATGTTAAGTCTATGGCGATTTTTAAAAAGTTTTTCTTTAATAGTTAAAAAAGTATAAAAGTTTCAAAGTTGAAAAGACATAGCAGCTTGGTCTGTTTGAATACCTATGTTACAAAGTTTGAATGAAGTTTCTAAGTTAAAGGAGAATTCCGGTGTGATATTGACCTAAAGTGTATTGAAACATGATACCGAGTGTGAACGTATGTCTCATAGCCCATCTCGGCTTGTCCCCTGCACTCAAAATCTGGCTAGTTAGCCCGATGCTACCAACAGCTTTTCAATAGTGGTGCTTCGGCATCGGGCTAACCATGCAAATAAATCACTGTTTTACACCCATTTCACGAGGCTCAATGTATCTCCACACTTCATTGGTAGACTTCGAGGGCCCCTGACATTTAAAAAAGCGAGACATTGAGAACTTTGAAAAAGCACTGGTAGTTTTACGTACAAGGCGATACAGACAGTATCTTAGAAGTTTAGCGTTTGCAGCCATCTTGAATTTAGTCGATAAATTAGCAGCAGTAAGAATGAACAGGTATGATAAGGGATCAGATTCCAAAATAATTCAGTGGAAATGCATGGATTCCAGTTTCTTCCAGTAGCAGCAACTGGAATCCATGCATTTCCACTGAATTATTTTTTTGAATCTGATCCCTTATCATACGTTCATTCTCACTCGTTGCTCGACTTATCGTGACTAAATTCAAGATGGCTGCAAACGCTAAACTTCGTGAAGGGGTGTAAAACAGTGAATGGGTGTAAAACAGTGATTTATTTGCATGGCTAGCCCGATGCCAAAGCACCACTATTGAAAAAGCTGTTGGTAGCATCGGCTAACTAGCGCCAGATTTTGGAGTGCAGGGGACAAGCCGAGATGGGCTATGAGACATACGTTCACACTCGTTATCATGTTTCAATACACTTTAGGTCAATATCACACCGTAATTCTCCTTTAAACTGTTCAAGAGAAATTGCGTACGGAAAAAGTGGTAAGCGGAATAATAATAAGAAGAAGTTGTTGAAGTTGCCTAGGAAGAACAGTACAGTGCATTTTCATGCACTGTAATAAGAAGAAGCCTAGGAAGAACAGTACAGTGCATTTTCATGCACTGTAATAAGAAGCCTAGGAAGAACAGTACAGTGCATTTTCATGCACTGTAATAATAAAATGCCTTGGAATAACAGTACAGTGCATTTTCATGCACTGTAATAAGAAGAAGCTTAGGAAGAACAATACAGTGCATTTTCATGCACTGTAATAATAAGAAGAAGAAGCCTAGGAAGAACAGTACAGTGCATTTTCATGCACTGTAATAAGAAAAGTTGGAATAACAGTACAGTGCATTTTCATGCACTGTAATAACATAATATTGGCCTCTATATAGCCTAGCCTATTGTTTATGTGCATGTTTTTAATTAACAGCGGCATGTAGGCCTACGTTTGTTACAACCTTGACGCAGCCATAAATAAGTGCGGTACAGTATATCATCATGAATGTAACAGCTCTTAAATCTTGAATCCAGCTGGCTTAAACAAAGAGCTTCTGTTTTCATATAAAATCAACAAAAAAGTCCAAATGTATGACTGTTAAATTTAATTTATTGCATTAGCCATTGCAGACCATATGTCTCACAGTGTTATGATAGCTCACCTTTATGCTTATTTTTGTCCACTTGATAAAACCAGTAAATATAGTTGATAAACTGCTTATTTCTTACATGTCTGAAGCATTTGGTCCAACAGTGATATTTCAAGTTGCTCTGTTAACTTTAATTGGGTGTGATCGCGGCACAAAAATCAAAATCCATAACTCGTAATCAGAAGTGTTGCGCAAAAAAATCAGTTCATTTTGCCATAGAGACAGGTTACAACTGACCCGCACAGGTCATGTTTTTATTTTCATTTAATTGCATTTGCTATGACTATATAAATGGCACTCATGTTAACTTGAAACAGAGGGACTGAAGATATGAATGACATGTGATTGAAGTCCACACGCTCAAATTTCACGAAGCAAACTTAAACAAACAGTTGCGGTTTAAAAAAAAAAATCTCGATGCTTGAATTTTGAACCTTTTTATCTCTGGTCGTATTAAGTAGACCATTCATGTTTGGATGACTGTAAGAATTACATGCTATGATCTTTCCGTAGCTACACCATATCTTGAGAATAAAACATTGATACATTTGTACCGCTGTTACAATTGTAGGCTACCAGTTCTCCCCTATGCATTATAGGCTACCCTACCCAGTAGGCCCTAGTGTTAGCCTAACAAGCGTCCCACATTGAGCCCAGCCACGATCTGCAAGCAGCAGCCAGGGGCTTCTCCACTCTGGAAGGGGCTGAAACAGAGGGAATAGAGGTAGGTAACAATCGTTTCCTACACGCTATTTCCACCAAACAACTTCAGAAACATGTTTTCTGGAACTCAAAGACCTATTTGAACTTGTTGAAAAAAATAGTCAAAATATGGGCACTTTAAGTTAATGATAACGTGTTTACAAACTCTACTTTACAGATAATATTGTAAATAGCCTACTGTCATGCAGTTAATGGGATACTGTGCAGAGTTGGAAAGTTAGGTCAACTTGGAAACTGTTTCTCATTGCTGAGTTGCCCGATGGTAAGGTACGGCCATACCTTACACCTGCAGGAGCGCTTGCTTGGCCGCCTGTGCTGCGCAACGCACACTTTGCTCCTCTCATCTATACGACGCAGTTCCCATTTCCGTGTGGTCTCCATTAAGATGTGAAAAAATAGGCATAAATCTAGCGTACACATTTCCACGAATCACGGATGTGTTGTTGACATAAATTAGAAAATATTAGAGGACTTAAGGAGATGTGATGTTGAACTGCATGCCCATGCCATTTAACAGAAATGCCCCAGCAGCAGCACGGAAGAGGAGAGCTTATCTGACAGAAGATCTGCATTATCTATAGTGACGTAATGTCAGATTACATTGCAAAAATATTACCATGCATTCATAACCTCGTGATTCAATGAGAGTGATCCCAAAACATCGGAAAGTATGTCTTTGTGACATTTATGTATTACATTTTGTCTAGAGGAAAAATCAATAGCAAACTGTTCTCTACTAGCGCTGTGAACCATTTCTGGCAGCGCCTGGCAAATCCGCCATCATAACAGCAATCCGCTATGGAACAAGCACGCCTGTTGTTAAAGGGAATGTGAGATGACGCTCTGATTGGTTTATTGCATGTTACACCCAAACCACACCCATGAGTAATGTAGCTACTTCAGACCACCCCATTTTAGATTTGCGTCAGTCATTTATCCCGCAGGTAAAATAGCAACAGCGCCCAAGATTCGCCCACAAAGCTATTTGCATGTTGCGTTTTCATACTTGCTTTTCAGATCGTTAAGATAGAGCCCATAAAGTAATTTTATGGCACAATTTTGAATGATGACCATTCATCGTAAATAAGGGCTCCACCTCCCTACAAAAGCCAATTTAACCACTGCCCATACACCTTTTATTCACCCCCCCCCCACACACACACACACATACACCCCCATCCCCCACACACCCCTTTAATCCCCCCCAACACACACACACACACCATTACACAATACCCCCCAAACACACACACCATACACACACATTTTATCATCCCCCCCACCCAAACACACAACATACCCCCTCCCCACACACACACACATACACACACACACACCATACCCCCATACAATATACTTTCCTAATTGCTTAATTTATTCTTTAAAGTTAAACTGGCTCTTGAGCACAAGAATTTCATTACTAATAGACTAATAGTTGTTTTTATCAGTACATGACAATAAACTTCTTAAACTTGAACTACAGGACTGTACATCTAGTTATACAATATATGCAAAGCTCATCTTATTGTTCCTGTAAAAATACTTTTAGTGTGTGTGGGTGTGGATTTCGTTTTTATTTGAGTAGGCATCAGATTATACGCACAATAAAAACACAAAAAGCACAGTATTTCGTATTTGAGGACACAAACACAAAATATTTCCTATCAAACTTTGTGAAGTGTAATGGTATCCGGCCAATAGCAAAGAGGAAAAACATAATTATGAACTAGTTTTGATGTGGTTGTAGCTACATTAACTATATTAACTGAAATATAACAGTAAACTGTGTTTGTTCACACATTTTTGTAGTTTTGAGAACACTCTACCACCAGTGTAGGAGGCAATTCACTAGGGAAAGTATGGACATAGTTGAAGTTATGCAACAATTGTCCAGGAACAATAATCCCGCCCACTTCCTTGTGTTCCCCGTGAAAAGTTTGTGCAGGCTAGAACACAACCTCTCTGAATTTGGCAGAAAAGACAGGCACATGCCCTTGTGTGAACTGAGCATACAGAACTGTAAGTTAAAAGTGAATGTTTTAATTGTTTGATAACATTACTGCTATTGTAGTTATCCTCACTTAGTTATTAATACATTCAGAAACTAACATGACAAATAGAAAGTAGGCATATCCTGTATCCTAGGCTATTTTCAAGCTAATGGGGAACTTGGAATGGAACATTGCATTTGAATGACAAACACTATGACCAAGCTCCTTTTTTGCTTTCAATCCTTCTGTTTGTAATAGATGCACAACCATGTTTGGTGACAAGACATAATACAGCATACTATGGCATACTATATTATTAAATATGTTATATAGACCAGAGTCTTTGAGGATTAGATATAATTTATATAATCTATAGTAAGGTAAATAACATTGTTTTGATTTGAAACTACTTACTGCTATTCATTTAGGGCGATACGCTTTGTTTACAGTCCTTAAGGTTGTTCAACAAATCTTTATGCATTCATTTGCTGTGTTGTTGGTGTTCATTTTATATTACTATTAGTTAACTGACAGGTTTGTAAATTTCTTGGCCGCTTTCCAAAGCATTGGGTTTATAATCTGCATGTTGCTACAAGTAACTAGGTCTATTTGACACAATGCACATGCACATTGAGTGAAACCTGTTAAAGCTTTGTTAAACGAATAAGTTCAGTACAATATGAAGTGTAACTTTCATCTTTTTGTTGTATCTTCTCATTTAAACCATTTTTTTCTATAATCTGCACAAGCAAACTCCTTTGTCTTGTTTCATATGTAACATTTAGGCTGCCACTACACTGAATGTCTTTTTAATACTGTCAGTGAGAGGTCGCTGAGATAGTGCTGAAGCACTCAACATGTCAAAGATAATGGTGAAAGACATAATGAATGAAATGAATTCATATTTATATATGATTGATATGTACAGTATATACCCATTCCCCCTTTTTCTTTGAAGAAAACACTTAGAGAGAAAGTTGTTAGCCTTGACTGACATGGACTAACATACACATATTCTTTGTGGTGGGGGTCTTGTGGTCTGAGTTTTATACAAATTATGTTTTTAGACATTCTGGTCAACCTCCACACACTTAAACCACAGAGAATTACTATTGCCACTGTGTATAGGGCATGATGTGAAAGAATAAAAGGTGTGGACATCTCCACTAATGCCAAATGCCGTATCTCGCACTGGAAGCAAAAGTGAAACTAAATTTGTGGATCCACAGCATGAGTTGGATCCAATGCAGAATTCAATGGGTTCAATCCTTGGGGCATGCTACACCATTCCACCAAACTTTACTCTTGAAAAAATTAAATCAGTGTTTGGCATTTAAAATCATGTTTTATTCACTAAAAATAGTTTGGGATGATCATTCTGTGGTAGAAATTACATGAAAAGCATTTTGTTTTGCTCATTATCAGCTCATTCTGTGTTTGAAATGACTGTGGTGGAAAAGGTCTTCTGGCCTATATAAGCATACTATGCTTAAGACAATCCAAAATACACATACATATGGCATTTTTAGTTATTTGGCATCATTTTGCAAAAAATAACAGCCTGAGTGGAAATAATGCCTGATAAAAATAATATTTAAAAGTGACCATGAATTACACTTATTTTTTAAGTTTCCGATATAATATTTGGACTCAACCTTCCTCGTCATTGAACAGTGGTTTGAGGTGGAAATTATGGAAAACAGGGGGATGATTATTTCATGCATTAAACATTTAAATAGCATGTGCAACTCTTTCTGAAATATGTTTTAAAAATCCTTTAAATTCAATGTTTTTCTAGTGGATCTTAACATTTTAGGATTTTAAGATTAAGAATGCGAGTCTGTGTTAGGGAAAGGGATAAAATGGCTAAATCCACTGATAAAAGACAATCTAGAAGTAAAAAATACACAGACATGATTGGATACTAATTAGCATGCTGTGTTATGAACTGGAATCACATGATTAAAACAAAAATATGTTATTTTTTTAATATAATATATAATATAAAAAACAAGGACATTAAATTGCCCTTACAAGCAATATAGATATGCAATGGTTGCTGGGTAATATACAATTTAAGGAGATAACAGCGTAACAGCCGCAATTACTACCCTAGTAACACCCTATCAACCACCCTAGTTGTTGCAACAACTTTGCATGCACTGGTATTTCCTTTAGGAAATGCATGGCTGGATGGATGGATGGATGAACTGGCTGCAGATCACCACACACAGAATGATTATGGACTGCAACCTCATGATTTTCACAGAAACTTAGCTTAACAGTGAAATACCCAACAGCGCTATCGAGCTGGACGCTGCATTTTCTGTACCGACAGAACAGCTGACTCCAGTAAGACCAGAGGTGGAGGTTTGTGCATTTATGTTAACAAAATGTGGTGCATGGACACCACCATCACCGAGAGTCACTGCTCAGTTAACCTAGAGTATCTCATGGTAAAGTGTAGACCTTTCTATCTGCCCAGAAAGTTTACATCAACTGTAGTAGGAGCCTAAATACCACCGGATGCTTGCCATGAAAGAACTGCATACTGCTATCAGTAAACAACAAACTCTGCATCCCGAAGCAGCTAAGTAAGTTCAACCACTAAAATGTAAAGACTGTACTGCCCAAATTTCATCAAAATGTATCATGCCCCACAAGAGAAGATAATATTTTAGACCATGTCTATACAAACATAGCTGATGCCTACAGAAGCCATGGATGAACAGTGAGGTCAGACTCCTGTTTAAGGCACGAGACATCGCATTCAGATCAGGTGATGCTCAAGCCTATAGCTCATCCAGGGCTAATCTGAAAAGGCCAAGCACAACCACAAGCAAAAGGATTGAGGATCATTTCAAGAAACAACTCTGACCCCCGACACATGTGGCAAGTCATCCAAGCCATCACAGATTATAAAACTACTAACTCAACCACCCTGTCACCGACACCTCCTTGCCTGATGAGCTGAACCACTTCTATGGCCGCTTTGATAGGGACAACAAGGAGGTGGCCATCAATGGCATCAGTTACCCTCTGTATCTGGATTCTGGACTTCCTAACCAACCGACCTCAACCATCACCCTGACTAATGGTGTATCACAGGGATTAGTGATGAGCCCTCTCCTTTACTCCCTCTTCACCTACAACTGCACACCTGTACATGGCTCTAACACCACTGTCAAGTTTGCAGATGACACTACGGTGATTGGTCTCATCAGCAACAACGATGAGATGGCCTCACAGGGAGGAGGTCCAGCACCTTACATCGTGGTGCACTGACAACAACCTGGCTCTCAACACCAATAAGACCAAAGAGCTCATTGTGGACTTCAGGAAGTCTAAAGCTAGCACACACACCCCCATTCGCATCAACGAGACTGAGGTGGACATGTCACCAGCTTCAAGTTTCTGGGTGTTCACATCTCTGAGGACCTCTCTTGTACCCTCAACACCTCTACCCTGATCAAGAACGCTCTCTTCTTTCTGAGGAGACTAAAGAAGGTCCATCTGTCTCCTCAGATCCTGGTGAACTTCTACCGCTGCACCATCGAGAGTATCGTCACCAACTGTGTCACAGTTTGGTATGGCAAATGCTCTGCCTACGACCGAAAAGCACTGCAGAGGGTGGTTAAAACTACCTAACACATCACCGGTTCTTCACTCCCCTCCATCGAGGCCATCCAGGAGTAAGGCACGCAGCATCAAAGACTTCTCTTTGTTCTCACCCCAACCACAGACTGTTCACCCCACTCCTCTCCGGGAGGCATTACAGGTCTCTCCGCACCCGAACCAGCAGGTTCAGAGGAAGCTTCTTTCCTGCGGCTGTCACCCTACAGAACTCTAGCTTGAATTTCCCCTGGGGATCAATAAAGTATCTATCTACAGTGGGCAGTGCTTCGACTTGGCCAGCTTCACTTTGGGATCCATCGTGGGATCACGCGGTATCCACGCGACTTTAATTTGTATTTTTTTCCAGTGAGGCGCTGCAACAACCCAAACAACCGTAGATGGCTCAAGTGAGCAGGGTGTCTAAGTAAAAGAAATGGAGCCTGGAAAACCCTACACAGACTTCACTACAGACTTTAGCAGACTGGTTTAGAAATAATTTAATAGCCAGAAATATGCCTGCCCTGCCCTAATAAAGAAATATTTGGTTAACTGCGAGTGAATCCTGTTTGCAGCCGTAGAAAAAAACGCAGGACAAATTACAACGCAGGACAAATGAAACATTCTGGTTTTCTCCGAGTGCAACGATGATAGACAGACATCATTTGGACAAAATATAGAGCATATTAACCTCCGTTGCTCAGCCAAATGCCTTCCTATACGTCCTGTTATCACGGAGTTACAAGCGATAAACGATTTTTGATGGTCACAAGTTTACTTCATTAGCGGTTTATTTTTATTTTTTTTTATTATTAAAGAGTGTTTTTCATTTAAAGGTTTGACTTCGTGCTTATTCAGTTGAGTATTTAGTGCGCTCCCCAATCCCAGACGGTTCACATTGCATGTTTGTTTGTAATGGATGCAACTGCGAGATAGGCTATGCGTTTGACGGCAATGAGTTGTTAACAGACATGAACCAAGACATGTAGCACAGCAGCAATCTAGGGACTGTTCGTTATTTATTGAAGGGGCCAGGAAGGGGAATTTTGAGTGCTTCAGTTGCAAGTTGCATGACCCTCTCTTGCCTGCTAGAAATTGTTCAATGACCCTCCGACAGAATTGTTAAAAAAGACATGACCCTCCCCTGCCAATTGTAAGCTGTCTTCCGCCCGGCGCCACAGCCACACACTGTGATAATGTTCTTAAATCAATCTTTCCTGTGAGCTTGCATGCTACCAGTCCTTCCTTTTCAAATGTGTTGCGCCTGTTTGCACAATTTCACAAATGAATCATATGTGATTAATAATATGACAAATAATCCCAGTGCACGGGGACCGAAACAATGCATGCCAACTTTTTCCGTGTTTATCCATCACGTATTTTAACTTTCCCCGCTGTCTTGCCGTTTTAATGTTTTCCGTAGAATATCCCATATTTTAATACTCTCATAACAGCCCTGCCATCGGGCCTGTCTCTGTGTTGCCCTGTTGCTACCCCTTGCCCTTCCAACGAAACAGATGTCTTCAAATCATCGTTTTCCTTGCTTGAAGGTGAACTTAGAGTGATGTTAACCTATTTAAGTTTAACGGCGTGATTGTCGTGAGAGCACGATTCATTGGCGCTTGCATGTTCGGCCTTATGTCTAAGTGCGCACCTGAGGCTACTCAGCTACAAGAGAAAGAATTTCCTCTGTTTGTATGTTCACTGTAAGTTGGCCTACCATAACTTACCAACTCTGCACTGTAGACCCTAACTGGCTATTTATATTTTTCTGTGAAATAAGCAAATGTATTTGTTCAACTTTATGAAGCAGAATTATGCATAGGCTACTTGGAACATAATACATTTAACAAAGGACAGATGTATGTTGCTAGTGACAAAATATTAACTTTCAGTGTTTTACGATGTCTTTGTAATGGGGAAGTGTTTTCCCCATGCATTTATTCTAGGTTACTGTCAGTGATTGGCCTTGAGGAAGGGGGGTCTGTGTTGTGTTGCGTTGCGTTAATTTATTTTCATTGGGCATACCTTGCCGTGCCGTCCCACATCTCTTCAGTTCTGACAAAGCCAAAATTACTCCTTTTGAAACAATGAGTGCAGGAAGCGGCGTTTGTATGGTTATATTGCTTGGCGGGGGATCCCAAGCAGCTTTCAGCCATAAGGCTACTTTGAGAACATTTCAATTCACCCGACACAAATATTTAAAATGTTGAAAACTATTTCGCATAGCCTATAAAGCAGTTTAATTAAATGGAATGTTAGTTGTAAACAAACAAGCTACTTGGTGAGGCTTGGCCTCACAGATCTTCGTGCCTTAGATGGCAGGAAAAATCTTCACGATAGGCCTATTAACTAACCACCCGATTCACGTTGGCTGGGGGGAAGGGGGGCCATCAGACATTTGTGCCCAGTTAATCCGGCCCTGCCCCTAACAAATCACACCACCTCTGACAGCTTAAAAGAAGTCAAGAGGACTCCTTACTCACAGACCTATTCACAAACCTGCGGCATTTTGCCATGTTTTGAAATCCTATGCAGCTACAGGAGCTTCCAATCGTGAGGAGCAATTTTGCATTGTAGGCATAACTCACATGCAATAACGCCGCCAACAACAACCAAAACTAGGCTAATCATTGCCAACATGTAAATTAATTGTAACATTATTGTGAATCAAATTAAAATGTTCTCTTTTGCAAACGTAGGCATAGTAACAGAATAATTTAATAATGTTACAAAGATACTACATCAATCCGTATGTTTCATTAGGCTACTACTGTTTTGCCTTGATTCATTTAGGCTAGGCCTTTTTATTCAGGGCGTATTCACAAAGAATTTTAAGGCTAAAAGTAGCTCCTAACTGGCGAATTTAGGAGCAACTCCTAAAATTAATGGGCGTTTCACTCCTAACTTTAGGACTCCTAATTTTTTCACAAAAAGTAATTTACGAAGCATTTTAGACCTAAAAGTAGCACCTAAGTCTGGGACAGCTTAAGTCGAGAGGACTCCTAACTCACTAAGACCTATTCATAAACAGCTTTTTTGTGGCATTTTACGTTGCGATGTTTTGAAATCTGTAGCCTATGCGCAACAGGAGCTTCCAATCGTGAGGGAACAATTTTGCATTCATAAAAGGGATGCAATAACGCCACCAACAACAACCAAAACTACTCATTGTTAACATGTAAATGAAATGTAACGTTTCATTGTGAATCAAATTAAAATGTTCTCCTCTTTCGCAAAAGTAGCCTAGGCATATGGTGACAGATTAATTTAATAATGTTGCAAAGGTAGGCTACTACATCAATCCATAGGCCTATGTTTCATTAGGCTACTAGGCTATTTGTTTTGCCTTACTCTTTATTCATTTAGGCTAGGCCTTTTTATTCAGTTATTAATCATCTTCCGTCCCCTTCGCACTACTTGTGTAGGCGCCGCATTCTCCGACCTGTCACCTGTCACTCATCATCGGAAGAGAGGTGTTTGGAATTTCCGCGTTACAATCGTCAGCCAATCAAGGTGGTCACTTCAGTCAAGCTCGTGCATGAGTAATGACGTCATCTATAGCCACGAAGACTCACTCCTAGTTTAGGAGTTGTCTGAAAGGCTTTGTGAATAACTTTTAAAGGGAAACTTGGCAGGATTTCCGCCTCTGCTGGAGAAATTGTGCATTATGCTATTTCAAACTGTGGAAAAAGGTAACGATAAAGCACATGGATTTGTTTACAAGCTAGCAAAACGGTTAGCATAAGTTTGGCAGACAATGTGGATGTTACAAGGTAAGAAACACGATTTAAAACGAGTTTCATGTTTCTCACTTCTCTTTCTGGGACGGTAGTTGCAATGTTGCAAGGTTGGTTTTCCGCCTGGGGACGCTAGGGGCAGCGGGAAAAGTCACCATTTTCACCGGAACAGGTCATTTAACCATCCAAATGATTTCTAAACGGGTTTATTACGTTAAAATAGTTGCCAAGTTCCCCTTTAAGAGAAAACTCCAAGCTAAAATCTTTAAGTGCGATTTAGGAGTAGCCTACTCCTAGTAGTAAGATAAAAGCCTTTGTGAATACCGGCCCCAGTTATTCATCATCTTCCGTCCTTGTGTAGCAAGGTGGTCACGCTTGCCCATTTACCCAAATGAATGGTCGAATATTACTGATGATCATTGTTATTTAAGAACATGCAGTGTGCGTAGGGTACCAAAAACATCTTGCTTTCGTAAAAAAGCATCATAATGCACATTCTGGGGTTTTTGTTATTTACTGTAGGCTGCGCCAAACCACAGGCCTTTTTGGGCATTTTCATTCATTCATTCATTCATTCAACCTTTATTTATTCTCGGAGGGTCATTGAGGGAAGCCCTCATTTTCAATGAAGCGAGATTACAGAAGCGAAGCAAAGCTCCACAAACAAGACAACATTAGAGGCCTTCTGTTGAAGAATTTTATATAAAGCCTGCACTAACAGTAATCCTCCTGCCCCTGATAGGCCTACCACAGCTGTGGATAGTGTGGAATGTTCAAGTAATAACACAATCCAATGTGTGTCTCAATTGTCCCCCGCTGACCACCTCACACATTTCTCTAGATTTTGCAACAAACTTACATGACACAATGCCATAAAATATGCCAGTTTTAGGACACAGAATAATGTTTGTAATGATACCAGGTAGGCCTACATTTAACAGTAACAGGTGTAGGCCTAATGAGCTATTCATTGTCGAAGGTGCATGGTGAAGTGAAATTCTTACTTTGGAAAACAAACATTTGCCGATATCATCGCCGATCATCAGAATATTGCAACAGATTCTGTGTTCTGGAGTGCAGGTAATTTGTTAAGGTTCTCAAACTTTTTTTCATTCCCCACTTTGATCAAGGGGCATGACTGATGATAGTGGAGATAACGTGTTATCCCGAGGTTTTTGCAAGTCAGCATCTTCGACGGTAGTCTATTAAAAATATAAGTTTTCGATGTCCCAAACGGAGAGCTTTAGGCTACTTTATTGTTTTTAACGATCTCTATGCTACTCACAAAAATGTAGGCATGGGGACATGATGAAGTAGGCTATCCAACTGTCTGTGTTAAATTATTGTGATTACGAGCCAGTGGTTTTCAAACATTATCATTGACTCGGACATCTAACTAAATGCAACAGGCTCATATCGTCCTTTCATTATTCGCAAAATGAGGACCAGTGTTTTGTCAAATTGCAAATAGCTATTACGTTTTAACGATTTTTTTTTTATGATAGTATGAAGTGCTTTTTGTATAGGCTACTATCTTAATCTTGGAATATGGGGGAGGAAGTGGCGCATCTGCAGTCAGCCAAATATGAATGTAATTCTGCGGCATAAAGCAGATGTATTTGTTTATTGTACAGAAAAATAAAAATGACATTTCAAGCAGTCAATTGACTAGCCTACATTGCAGTCAAGAAGTAGGGCAAATTAAGACACTGTTTTGATTTGCGTAGTTAGATTACCCCAACACTGACAATAACATACAGTAGACAGCAAATTAAGATATTTTTTTCGTTTTGTGAAGCGGCACCGGTAGGCTATCAAAAGCAGATTTCGATTTTCGCTACCATCGTGTAGTCAAGCCTTAAGCCATACCCAAATAGCCTTAATCGAGGTAATGTTTAATTACGATTTATTTTGTTATTGAATTCATAGGCTGGGATTCCTCTCGGTAACAATTACGTTTAAAGGTAGTCTAGCCTCCTGCTTTTTCAGAAGGGGCGGCAGTCAGGCTACTGACAGAGCGATGTACAGTGGCAGAGCGACGCACAGTGGCTGAAAGTGGTACTAAAGCTTCACGCAGCTTCACGCCTCGTAATGCGTGACTGAAGTGGCCATTTGAAAGCGATGCCCACTGATCTATCTATATCTATCTATCTATAGCTGTGCATCCCGGTGACAACCAACTAACATACTGTAATTACACTTATACATACTGTAGCCATATTCTACTGGTCTTCATCCTGCACATATGCTATGTTACTGTTTCTGCACAGCAATGGTACTGTTACCACACTGCACATAGCTGTACAGACTGTACATATCTGATATGGTTCATACTGAATATCCATATTTTTTCAGTTTTTTGTTATTATATATTCTGTTAATACACTGCATATCTACAGTACCCTCCAGAATTATTGGCACCTCTGCTAAAGTTGACTAAAAACAGGTTTAAAAAAATAATCTGTTGGTGATTTATTGTAATCTTACAATGAAAAAAATTAGGAAAAATCCAACCTTGAAAGGAAGCACATTTATGCTGAGAAGAAGGAAAATCTCATAAAGAAATAAATATTTTTAACAAAAACACGTTGCTCACAATTATTGGCACCCCTGCTTGTAATATCTTCTTAAGCCTCCCTTTGCCAATAAAAGAGTTTGTAATATTCTCCTATAACACCTCATAAAGTTGGAGATCCCCAGATCATCCAGATTCCTAGGTCCACACTTGTGTATTCTTCTCTTTGTCTCACCCCACTGTTTTCCTATTGAGTTTAGATCAGGGGACTGAGATGGCAATGTCCGAAGCTTGATTTTGTGTTCAGCAAACAATATTTGTTTTGATCTGGATGTTTGTTTTGGTTCATTGATCCGATGAGTGATCCAATCATGACCAACTTTTAGTGACTTGGCAGAGATTGACAGATTTCCTTTGAAAATGTTCAGGTTTTTCTTGGTGTTCATGATACCATGCACCTTAATTAGGTTCCCAAGGCCTTTGGGAATAAAAACAGTCCCACAATAGCACAGAACACACTTAGGGCTCTATTTTAATGATCTGAAATGCAAGTATCTTTGCACAAAACGCAAGTAGCTTTGTGGGCGGATCTTGGGCGCTGTTGCTATTTTACCGGCGGGATAAATGACTGTTGCGCCCGACGCAAATCTGAAATGGGGTGGTCAGAAGTAGCTACATTACTCATGGGTGTGGTTTAGGCGTAACGTGCAATAAACCAAATCTGGCTTCATCTCACATTCCCTTTAACAACAGGCCTTCTTGTTCCATAGCAGATTGCTATTATGATAGCGGATTTGCAAGGCGCAGCCAGGAGCGGTTCATAGCGCTATAAGGGAACAGTTTGCTATTGATTTTTCCTCTTGACAAAATGTAATACAGAAATGTCACAAAGACAAACTTTCCAATGTTTTGGGATCACTCTCACTGAATCACAAGGTTATGAATACATGGTGATATTTTTGCAATGTAATCTAACATTTTCAGCTGGTTTGGAAATTGGACTAATTTAAAAAAAAAAAAAAAAAAATAGATTTTCTTTTTACTTTTTCTTTTTTGTTAATTTGTTTTTTGTCTGTCTTGTATGCCTTGGTGTCACGGGTACGCTGGCGACTACACTGCTCCATCGGGCATCTTTTGTTTTTGCTCCAAAAGACATCTTTTTGTTGTGCGCTTTGGGTTGCACTGTGCATGTTAAATGTGCTATAAAAATAAAACTGACTTGACTTGACAACTTTTGTTTGAACAGGAGAGAGAATAACAATGAATGGACGCAGCAACTACAGAAATTGTAGCCAAGGCTACTTTCTGTTTTATTTTACTATCTATGGTTGCTGGTTAACAGCACATACTGTAATAAGCTGATTTAAACTAATTCACTAACTCAAGACTTCAAGGCCATCATGGATATAAAATGTTTTTTTTTCTTAAAACAACGAAAGGATGGAGGGAACATAGCAAAGCTTGGAGTTATTTCAGATGGGCTACAACAAGGTAGGCAAAATTGTGGTAACAGTCACAACGTTAGCGCAGCTGGAATAATGCTTAGGCTGATGTTAAAGCGCACACAATGTTTAAAGCCATACACAATGGTAAATTGGAACAAAACTAATGGTAACTTTAGCCTTTATAGGGCTGTATAAAGTTGTTCAAATGAATAGGTCGTAGTTAGGGGTTATATTAGTTTATTAGTACTATATAGGCTACTAAAGGCTACTTTAAAAAAAGTAGCTAATAGGCTCATTAGCTACTTCTGACCAATGCACGAACAAAAGGCTTATCAAGGCTTTAAATGTTTCCATCTGTGAATGGGGGTGTCTGTAGATCGGTGTGCATAGCATTCATTCCTGCAGGCCTGTGTGGCCATGCATGCGCCCTTAAAATAACATCTGAATTTGCGTCACTGACTTTAGACCAGGATGTTCCTGGTCTGTGGCAGAATTGTTTTCTGAAACTGCAAAATATCAACAGGGAACGTTTGCGCCGGAACACGCCTCCTCTTTTCGCTGAACCGCCCCCGTGGGCACAATTGAATTCCCTAATTTACAGACATGTACCTGTGGAGGGAAAATTCCAATATGCGCTGACTGCAAAATAGGAAAGACAAAAGCATGAGTATACAGTCAATTGGGCTGGAGTGAGAGAGAGATAGAGCCCTTAAAGTGCCCCTAAAGTCAAGTCAAGTCAATTTTATTTTTATACCGCATTTAACGTGCACAAAGTGCAACACAAAGCGCTCCACAAACAAGACACATAACAAAAAGACAAAAGATGCCGGACGGAGCGGTGTAGTCGCCAGCGTTCCCGCGACATCAAGACAAACAAACAAATTTAGAAAATAACAATTGACGAACAAGACAACAGATACCTGATGGAGGATAAATTAAATAAGAAATTAAAATAAAGAAAAGTCTGTGTTAACTTAGTCCAACTCAGTCCAATGGCAATGACATGGCGCACAGCTGCGTCTTCAGACCAACCCGGAGGATCTAGGCCTTCTGTAAGTGACGCTAGTAGGCCTACTTCAGTCTAGAGATCGCTGGAAGCATAGAAGCTAACCATCTGAAGTCAAAGATTACAATTTTCATTTCATCTGACAATAAACCACACATGCAGACAAAGTCACTGTATCATTCAGTAACTCCTGCCGTTTACATTGGTAATTAAATGACTGGACAGGCTTTTACCTGGCATGCCCTCTAAATAATCTATTAGCAGTGAGGTCACTTTTGAAGATTTTTTGGGGGACTTGGTGACCTCAAGATTATACCTTTGTCTATAACTCTCCAACAGTGGTTCTTTTTTTTTGGCCTTTTATGCCTTTAATTTACAGGACAGTAGAGAATGACAGGAAGCGAGTGGGAGAGAGAGTCGGGGTGGGATCCGGAAAGGACCACGGGCCGGGAATCGAACCTGGGTTGCCGGCGTACGGTGCAGGTGCCCCAGCCAGCCGCGCCACGGCTGGGGCCCCAACAGTGGTTCTTATGGAATTTTTTGCCTATCTTACCATCCTCCATACTGTACGTGGGGGCAAGATAACCATGGGTCAAATGTTTGTCACATTTCCAGATAATTAGAACCTTTTAATCATTGTTTTAACTGTAAATATAGGCATTTTCAACAAATGTTCAACAATACCTAGTTGTCATAGACATGCTCTGACTTATGTCAACACACTTTCTTTTTATTTAAATTTAGTGGGTTCTCTTGTCTTTTCGATGTTGAAAAATGACTATACTTTATTTTCAAAGAAAGTCATGAACTACTTCTGAAAGTTCATAGACACTCTGATTAACTTAAATAAATTGAAATTAGATAGGAAAATGCCTCTGTTAGGTTTTGTATATACGATTTTTCAGGGGTGCCAATAATTATGAGCAACGTATTGTAGATAAAAAATATTTATTTCTTTATGAGATTTTCCTTTCCTTTCCACCATAGATTGTTTTTTATACCGGTTTTTAGTCAACTTTAGCAGAGGTGCCAATAATTCTGGAGGGTACTGTATATTATTATTACTACTACTATGGTACTGCCACTACATTTCACATATCTGTACATGTTCATAAAAAATAATATTACATAGCCCTATTTATTCTGCTCTTATAAGGTAATAACTAAGCTAATACACTGCACATATTTATATTTAATTTCTATTACTCTAAAACACCTTCTGTAAACCTGTAACCTGTACATATGTTTATTGTCCTATGAATTGAATAATGTATAAGATAGGATAATAACTGAAATGTTTATTTCATTTCCTGCCTGAATATGATGTTGGTAAGATGAAGTTGCTAGTTTTATGAATATTACACATAACCGAACCATAATGAAATATTTGTTTGAAAGAAAAATGTATTTTTCTTTGGCTACCTGGTACCTGTAAGTAGAGCGGTCACGTGGGATGTGCACCTGGCCTATTCCTGAGGGGAGGGAGGTTTTAAAAGGGTAGCTGGGAGGCCAGACGGGAAGTGTGTTTTTGGGAGAGTCAACGTTTATCAGAGATTATAAATAAGAGATTGAAATAGACGCTGCATACAGGTTATTCTCGGCACATTTCGTGCGAAAAAAGTATTAACGCTTCTCCCGCTGTCTGGGGAGAAACGATGGAGCAGCGGGACATTTCGAACATTCAGGCCTTCGGTATGGTGACTTCCCCGCGGTGTTTATTTTTCCTACGCTGTAGGCCTACAGTTTATTTTCGTGGATTTTGTGGATGGGACTATTGGATTATTGCATTTTTTCCGTTTTGAGGAGCGACTCCTTTTTTTTCTCTCTGTTGGAAATTGTGCGCATCTGGAATTGCGGTAGCGCTTTATATGACTTTGGGGTTGGGGCTGGGTAGAACAAAGTGATCAAGTTTATATGTACATGCTTGGACTGAATTATATATTTCTGTTTGGGGTAGGGGTTATTTTGTTAATTGTATGGGATTTGTTGCATGTATGAAATGAAATCAGTTAAGCGAGAGAGAAGAAGCCTAACGTGACCGTGAAGCCTCACTAAACGGCAACTAAACTTAAACTCAAATGACTGGTGTCCGAATTATTTCTTTCTGATTTTAGTAGCGTTCATCTCGTAGGCTATATAAAATTTAGGGTTGAATTGTTACAAACCAACTGTTAACTACTGTCTACATTGCACTATATTTTTGTCCTGTCTATGCACCACCTGTCTATACTTTGTATATCACATTGCACTTTTCTACTTTTTTTGCACTTCTGGTTAGACGCAAACTGCATTTCGTTGTCTTTGTACTTGTACTCTGCACAATGACAATAAAGTTTAATCTAATCTAATCTCTAGTTATTATTAAGTATCTATCGAATCGTCAAAAGAAGGAAGACTTGCTTTGTTAACTATTTACTACAGGGACAAGAATAATTCTCATATTTGATTTATTTAGTGAGATAATGGCAGCTGACAACATTGAACAGAATCCACCAAACCGGGTTGGAAGAGCTCCCTCTCCACCACTGGGTTTCTTCTACAACATAAAGGTAAATCAAGAACAAATTTCAAGATATGTCTTACAGTAATGCATGGACATCTTGAGCCTAATTTATGCTTCTGTGTCAAATCAACGTTGTAGACCAACACAGCCTTCTGCATCGTTGTGTATCCCCTTGAAGCAGGGACGTGCACAGGAATTTTGAGGGGCAGTTGCTCTGACCTGAACCCCCAACACAAAAAAAAACTCACAGGCTCACAGGCTTTACCAACAAAACTAGATGGGCGCACTGCTGTAAACTACAATCTGATTTTTTTGTTTACCCCTGATGTCTCAATGATAATAACATCTCATTTCAGACTATATTTCAGTTTGCCGTTCATTTGCATTTTAATATAACATCGTATTTTGCCATTTTTGGCGAAGACATGCATTCCGTTAGGGATATTGAACATGTTGAACATTCTCTAACCATCGTAAATTCGAATTGGTGCAGTTTTCAGCACAAAAACTCATTTTATTCTTTTCATGGACAGCACTGCTCTATGCTGTTCTATGGTGCTTTCTGCCTCTTAGTTGCGCACGCATGTTTTCATGACGTTGCATAGAAATCCATGTAGGCCTATATGAAGGACTGAGAATAACAGAGTCTTTATTAAAATATATATATATATACACACAAAGAAGTAAAACACTGAAAAACAGCACTCAATCACCTTAACTACTGAGTGCAAAGTCTCTCTCACCTGCTGGTTGGCTTTTTCGCAGCCAACCCTGCAGTGATGTGCTGCCCTTTCCTGCCTCCCTGAATTGTCTCTCCCTCTCCTGAATCCGCCTCTTTTCAGTGGGCATCTTGGCTTCAAACAATAACCTACCCAAAATAGTGATATGATTTAGGCATTTAACCATTTTGAATAAAATAATTAATGTGATGCATTACATCCATCATTCATTCTTCTTGCTAAAACTAAATGTGAGAAACTAACTATCAGCAAACATGTAGCTTAGTTTGCCTAATGCCAAAAAAATAGTAGGCCTAGCCTAGGCTATGTGATAACGGGCTGTTTGTCTGCAAGCTATCCTGTCTGATTATTTAGGTTCAAAGTGGCAAACTCAGCCTGGATTTATGAAGATTTGAATTAATTTCATAAACTTGATGATGATGATCGTTCGTTTGTTATACATCACAAACTCACCTTTTCCGACAACGTTGAGTCGTCTCACCCGACAACCGCAACAATCTCCTTCTGGGGCCGCTGCCGCTCATGCAAGCTCAGCTCAGGTGCTGGTCGCGTGCAGCGCTGCAGCCACGTAAACAGAGTTTTCCCTTCCCCTACTGACTTTCACTTTTGGTGCCCAAATCTAAGTCAGTGAGGCTTTGCGATTTTTTAAATCTAGGCCTACGTGAAATTTTGCATCCACTGTAGGCCTACGATTTATTTATTTTTCTTTCCCCTCGGAAGGGCAACGTGAGTCGAGAAGGGCATATGGGCAGTTGCAACCTGAGCAACCCCCCTGTGCACGTCCCTGCCTTGAAGCCTGACGTGCACCTCCAAAAAAGTATAACTTTGTGTTGAGGCGACACAGACTGCAAGGACTGTAATTGGTCAACTTGCCCTGTGTATTGATAGCCAGTGTGCTCCAGAAGCCTACTGTGGGTAGTACCAACATGCTTGTTTGCTGACAGACAGCTTTGCAAATAGACCCAGACATTTTTGGTTACAATGATGGGGAACCCTCTATACCCCATAGCGGCCGTCGACGGCCGTTCTACATTCTCCTGTAACGGCCGCGGCCGGCCGCAATTCTTAAAAAGACATCTGCTACTACTGTATAACCTTCATGAAATACTACAGTGTTAGTGGATACATGAACACTAGACTTTTATTTTTACACACATAAATGGATAGATCGCTGATCTTTCTTCTGTATTTTTTTAGTTTAGCCTACACACGCTGTTGAATGACCTGAGGAGTCGCTGGGCCTCTGGATTTATGGCTTACAAGCGTCCGCGTCTGTCTCATTAGACATGTGCATCCACCGTGTTTTGATGTCAGTAACGATCATATTGATGTAAGAAAATGACAGGTAACACTTTATAAACTGCCATAATAAATAGCAAACTAGTCATTACCTAACCCTTTGTTAATATTTGTAAATTGTTACTAAAATATCTATTTGGCACAAGTTAATAGTTTTCTGTTTTTATTGCCCCCACAATCCAAACACCCACCACCCCCAACACTCACACAATCTCTACACAGCCTAAGCCACAACCCACCTCCCCAATAATCCCCAATAATAATGTCCAATAACTATGGTAACTATGGTGTAACTATTAATTTGCAAATACAAATATTAACAAAGGGTTAAGTAATGACTAGTTTGCTATTTATTATGGCACCTTATTATAAAGTGTTACCTAAAATGGATACAGGCGCAGACATTAATGCCACAACACACATATCTTAGCTTGCCTAAGCGACCAGTTCTACATCACACAGATGCGGATGTCTGAAGCCCTGGCGGCAAACTCCAATGCATGGGGAAGTTGTTGGATGAATGAATGAAAGGGACAGCAATATAGTTTTTGGATTTTTTCGTAAGTTGCTCATACTCCAACAACCTTCTCAGTCGCACATTTAATGCATGTAAAATGGGACTAGTATTGAGAGTGGATGAGCTTGAATGTGAGCGTGTGTTTGGTGACATTGGACTCTTAAATTGCAGACCTGTAAAAATAGAGCTTAGAGATGATGCAAAGCCTTATAGCATCACCACACACATCGTGTCCCTTTCCCAATGCTGACAAACGTAGAGGAGTTAGCACGGATGCAGTCTTTGGGGATTATTGAAGAGGTAACAAAGGCCACAGACTGGTGCGCGACCGATGGTGCCTGTAGTTAAGAAAAACGGCAAAGTCAAGATTTGTGTGGACCTAATGAGGCTAAATGAAGCTGTGAGGACAAAGAGATTCATCCTGCCAACACTGGAGGATGTAACGCCAAAGTTGTCAGGGGCCACTGTTTCCTCATCTCTTGATGATTCCAGTGGGTTTTGGCAAATTCCTCTTGACCCCTGCGGTCAAAAGCTTACCAGCTTCATAACGCCAGTGGGGCAGTTCTTTTAAAAGGCTCCTATTAGGAATAACTTCCACCCCAGAAATATCCCATACAAAAATGTGATATATGGCAATATATGTAAATCACATATATTATGTATATGTCAATGTATGCCTCACACATATAAGTCACATATATACACATACACGTCAAATATATTTCAAAATATAGCAAAATTGGCCGTTTTTATATATGTCACATATATTTTCCCAGATATACAAATATATTACAAATATATGTCAGTTGCATATATGTTAATATATGATAAGTTATGTATTCGTATGCATACTAGGGATGCCAATATATTGCAAATATATGTCTATGGACATATATTTGCACTCATATTAGGTAAATATATTGCAAAATATATGTAATGTTCTGCTATGTCACAATAGATGTATATTTCAGAAATATAACATTGTTGATGTTCCAAAGAAAACACACAAAATATTTGTTTAACCTTTTATTAAAGTTTCGTTTTTCCACACAAACAGTGAGTAAACTCTCCAGGTAGAAACTTTTTTCCCTGTATGGAAGTGGCGCACATTGATTTGGCATGCAGAATGCACTCAGTGTTCTCAGGGCAGCAGTCCTCACAAATCACCACCTGCAAACAGGGAACAAAGAAGATTAATATGCTGTAAAACACACAGAACATGAAAAGACCATCACTGAAGCACTACTACCTTCACATGCATCTTTAATAAACACACACCTTGGCACAAGTAAGCTTAAATAAGGGCTATGAGATGAAGAACATAATGATCCATACATCAGAATACTTTGACAAGATTTGGGAAAGATTCTTAAAAGATTGGAGTCTTTTAACTAATGACCCCCATTCAAGCTTTACTCAAAAGACTATCTTTCAAGAATCTTTCCCAAATCTTGTCAAAGTCTTCTATTGTAAGGATGGCTTGACACTACCCTTCACAAACTAAAGATCTATTTATCCTAGGGTGACCAGATTTGTCGGAACTAAAACCGGGACACTTTGTGCGTGACCGTGTTTAACGTGAACATGCGGCAGCTCAGGCAGAAACAGACATTTTTTCTTTAAGTCCAAACGTTCTAGGGCAGCCATCACCAAATGGCGGACCGCGGTCCGAGTCCGGACCGTGACGTGATCCTATCCGGACCCAGACCATAATAGCCTAATTTAGATTTTCACGTAGCCTAAGATTTCAAAGCTGCGCTAAATGTTTCGTTGGTTAGGATAACAGCATTTACTTCAGGAGCTTCAGGAACCATCATTTCGCTTGCTGCTACTCAGCCAGTGAAATCTGTGAATTCTGATAAGGTCGAGTCAGTGAGTAAAGTAGCCTACTATGGAGAAGAGACTGATGGCCTGAAACGAGCGAGGAGAGGAGACGGGATGAGAAACAAGATGGATATCTAAGTTAACGATAAGTAAGTTATTTTCAAATCATCGATTGCTCAAAGAGGAGAAAGCTAGACAGCGAGAACAGAGCTTTATATAACGATACAATACCACGCAAAACTGTCACGTCCGTAACGCCAACTAATATGGATGTGACAGTTTTGCGCGGAATTGCCCTGGACCTCTTCTATATATTCTGAGACAGGCGATATTAAGCGCCAATTTGAAGCACCTCTACTAGACAAAGCATATATTTTGAGCAAGCATAGGGTAGGCCAGGCCCATTCTACAGTGAGTGGCAATATGATTGATCCACCACAATCTAGTTAAGCCTACATGCATTCATTCACTGCCCAACAACGTGATATTCCTGGGTTTCCAGGATTTCGGGTCAACATAAAAATTAAATTAAACTTGCTGATTAATGGGTTCAAGGAACCAGCTGTGGAATATCCATCCTTGTCTCAGCTCAAATTTTATTTTGAGTTCACGTTAAGATCTTAAATCCAGTAGCCAAGGCTACTCAGTTTTTAAACATTAGGCCTAGGCCTACAATCTTCTATTTCTTGAATTTCCCCTTGGGGATCAATAAAGTATCTATCTATCTATCTATCTACAACTAGGCTCCATCCATCCATCCTAATATTATACATACATACATATACATAGCCTAAACACGCACATTATGATGCTCCGGACCTTTGCTTGAGGAAATTTTCCGTAACTGGACCTCGCTGAAGATTAATTGAATTAACCTGTTCTAGGGGGTGCGGGGGTGTCGCCCCCGAATTCATTAAATATCGTTATGTAAACACACAAGTTTTGCGCAACTTTCAGTCAGAGAAAAAGGTCCTGTACTATGCCTAAACATGACTGCAAAGTCATTTGTTTGTCTCCTAAACAATGCACACCCATTATCCAGACATGCATGAAAACATTTAACTCATTTTGAGAATGATGACTTTCTCTTCAACATTGTCGTAGCGTAGCCTAGCCTAACCATTAAAACGAGGCAGATATGAAGAGGCATTGCAACAGTGTTTACGGATACATTGTAACATTGGTTGCAAAGATTATGCAGACTGCTACGACTGACACACGCACGCACACACACATTATCGAAATCATACGCCTGACGCTTTAGGCTAGTCTTTCTACATGGGTTTAGTTAATGATCGGGCTATAATAAGACCATGTCGGCTATGTAATCTCTGACAACCGGGACACTTTAATAGTAGTTGGTGTAAACCGGGACATTTTAGCGTCCCGACAGGCTTTTGTCGGGACTCGGGACACGCATCTCAGAATCGGGACTGTCCCGGTTAAACCGGGACGTCTGGCACCCTAATTTAGCCCTACTAACGTTCACGTTAGCCTGCATGGTTATTAGCAACCACTTTAAATGTAAGTTATAAGCTTATCGGAACTCCCCCTATTACCGTCGGTCCCGTATTTCCACCATCTTGCGTGTATGCGTCACTTAATATCAATTTCTATACAAACCAAGACAGCAGACTCCTAAAGAAACGCAACCACCCACACCATAGGTGTATCTAAATTAGCTATGTACCAAAAATGACATTTTACAGTGACTCAAAGACAGTGTTGTAAGGCTGCGTGTACACAACCGCTTGGAGCTCCAGTGGAATTTTAATTTCAAGACGAGAATTCTTGGTCCAACCGTTCATGTGCCGTTGAAACGGTGTAAATAGGCGACCCATCAGGCCAGCACTATAACTCGGAGCGTGGTAAACAAAATCGGATATTTCAGGCAGTAAATGCTCCCGTTAACAAACAAACCAGATTTTGTTCAAATCTACACACCTATGGCTACTGAAAAATGTCAGGTTAATTTAGCAAATGTTATTTTGAAGTGTTAAAAAACATCGTTTTTTTAGAATTTCTGAACAAAAGTGGTGATAATTGGGGGTGTTTGATAGCTAGGTTAGCTATGATAACTTACTCACACCTGATATTTCATTCAAACTAAAACTTATATTCATAACGACATCTCAGACAGGCTTGTTGTTGGATATGATGTTAACTACCATTTTAGATATTTCACATAATGGTAAAGTTAGTTAATGGAAAAGTTAACATTAACAGCTAACATCTAACGTTAGCAATATTAGCTCGCTAACGTTATCGATAGCTAATTGATAACATTAACGTTAGCTAATTCTAACATGATGGTTAGACTGTTAACAAACGGATTTGGTTAACATTACATTATAAAAACAATATTTTTCTAACTAATTCCATTTTTCTAACTAATTCCTTTACTAAAGGCCTTCTTACCTTGGATATGATGACAGCAGAGTTTGTACAGCTTACAAAGTCAGATGCATGACAGGACAGAAAAGTGACGGTTGAAGTCACCGTGGTTGGAGTTCAAAAGTCAGTCAAGGGTAGGGGATGGGTATTGCTGTGTGCGCATGCGCATATCAAGATGCGATAAGCATCTGTTATATTTAAAGTAGCTTTGGCCTCACATTTTTGTATGCACATAGTGCAACCCAAAGCACACAAAACATTGACACATAAGGCAAAAGATGCCGAGCAGCATAATCGACACCATACCTGTGACGCCAAGACATAAACAAATATATTAACACTAAGTTCTCCATTTAGAAAAAAAGTAGCCTAATGTAATCTAGTGTATGGATATGTATGCCACCATATATGGAGACTACAAATGGGTGGATGACAAATAAGCCTGAAAAAAGGAATTTAAAAAAACTTCAAATATCATCCCTAAAAAGTGTTTATATGTGTTGCTGTATCTCTAAACTTCACTAATATAATTTTTTTTTTCCAAAAAAAAAAGTGAAATATATATTTATATGTCAATTTGTCATGTTAGTGCCTAAAATTGTCATATGGTGTGACGAAAAATAATTTGAAATAAAATGAAAATTAGATACTTTTTCTACTTTAATTTATGTCACTGTACATTTTAATCACGTTTGCTTTGATATGCAACATTTCCTTGTGAATATTTAGAAGAAAAACCTAAAATTTAACAAGTTATTTTGTCAAGGTGGAGAATGCTCTTAAGTGTAACCAGATATTTTAGCTTAATTCTAATATTTCTTGTAAGAACTCACTCAAAATTCTTGAGGTTCTTGCAGATACCATTTCCTTTGTGTGCTATTGATGTTTTAATGATTTTTCAATTATAAAGTCTTTTTTGTGACATTATTTAATGTCACACCAAATGACATGGTGTCACGTCATATGATGAACTGCACCACTCCACCATGTGTCAGGAGCAAAACAGGGTTTTAATGACAATAAAATCATTAACAATGAATTTTGAAGTCACTGTATGAATGGTGTATGCGTGTAACAGCAAAAAATAGATGAAAGTTTAGTATTTATTTTTAAACTTACATGGCATGGTAACATAAAAGAAAAAAGTATGAGAAATATGAATTGTACAGATACATTTTTTCCCCAATTATCACAGATTTAACAAAAACATATAATATCTGAATTTAAAACATGTTTTACAAGAACTTTTATGTAAAAATGCAATTTGGTCATAGGGTGTGACAGAAATGTCATATAGTGTGACTTGAAAAAGCTGTCACACCATATGATGCAGCGTCCACACTATATGACATTTTGACAGTTAAGCTAATTTTCTAGACAGTTAAATACAGCTAACTATTATTTAGCATGCAACTGACCACATGGCAGCAGTGCTTTTTAAGAATTCATGAAGAATATTTGTGGAAAATAGCTACTTTTTAGGCAAATGATGTCACACCATAAGACACTAAAAATTTGGCCACGATTGATGATGTCCAATTCAAAGCTTTTTTATATAAAAATCCAAAAGCAGAACTCACCTCTTGACCATGCCAATTACTCCTGACATTCTATTGTTACTTCCTGATTAAGCAGGGTCCTCTTCCCAATAATAATGTCCAAATGAATGCCCCGTCAAAATATACAATATATAGTGTCACGCCATATGACAACCATTTTATGGACAAAATATATTTGATTATAACTTTAGTTGGACAGCATGCATAAACATCAAAACTTTCTGTGGTTGTAAAAAACATCCAATTATTTTATATGCATAGTAAAACTTTAAAAGTAATTATACTTTTATGGATATACACTCTTTTTAGGAAGTTCGCACACATGGTGGACAGTCACACCATATGACATTTTTTATGTTTGGATGATTATTTTAAGTCAAAAGTGAAATACAAATCCAATAAATTTAATATGACAGAACTTGAACCTACCAGACCTACAACATTTCCATATCAATTCTTAACAATTGCCATTTTTTATAAGTGTGTGACACATGGACAGTCTGAATTCTGCTATTTGTCATCTACCCAAATATGTCTGCCACATATTCACACATAAAGTTCTCCATATATTCAGAAAATAAGTAGTGGAATCTAGTGTATGGATATGTATGCCACCATAATGGAGACTACATATAAGTCTGTCACATATTCACACATAAACTTCTCCATATATTTGGAAAACAAATAATTGAATCTAGTATATGAAGATATATAGCATCTTATTGGGAAATTAAAATATTTTGTATGCATGTATGGACATATAACTTTGAATATATGTTTGACATAAATATTTGAATCGCATATATGTCCATATAAGTAAAATTAAGTCCCTGTTATTTGACATATATGTTCATATATTGCCATATATCACATTTTTGTATGGGATTTCAGCGAGAAATGAGCATTCTTCTGCGCGAACATAAAGGCACAGTCGTGGTGATGGACGACATCTTAGTCTATGGGAAAAATAAGGCAGAACACGATCTCAATCTGAAAGATGTAATACAGACTATCAGAGCCTCACGACTAAAGCTCAACAAAGACAAATGTCACTTTGCACAGTCAGAGATCCAATACTTTGGACATGTCATAGAATGGAATGATGGAATTAAGCCGGATAGTAGCAAAGTCAAGGCAATTACTGAGATGCCGAGTGCCCAAAACATCAACGAACTGTGGCAAATGCTAGGAATGGTTAACTATTTAGCTAAATTTCTGCCTCATCTTGCCACAGTCATGCATCCAGTCACTTCACTTTTAAGGAATGATGTTCAGTGAGTGTGGGGTGAAGCCCAAAAACAAGCATTCCAAGAGGTGAAGCAGATTTTGGTCACAGCGCCAGTGTTAGCTTAATACAATGCCAGCAAGAGGACAGTGGTGAGTGCAGATGCGAGTAGTTATGGCTAGCCACCCTGTTAATTAACAGGACTTTGTCAGACACAGAACGCAGATACTCTCAGATTGAGAAAGAATATCTGGCGGGGGTCTGGGCATGTGAGCGTTTCTCACGCTACTTACACGGGATGGAAAACATCATCTTTGAAACAGACCACAAACCGCTGGTGCCGTTAATTAACAGTTAGAGATTCAATGTCAAAGCGATACACATACCTGGCAAACAGCTCATAATTGCTGACACGCTGTCTAGAAACCCACTCAAGGACATCGATACATCAGAGACAGAAGAAGACGTCAAAGCTTATGTTCACTCTGTGATGGTCACGAGACCAGTGTCTGATGACAGACTAGAAAGGATCAGGGAAGCCACCCTCAATGACAAAGATCTCCAAAGGGTCATCACATTACATTCGTCATGGCTGGCCCACGGCTATGTCACAGATACCACACTCACAACATGGCTACCATGCTGCCAGAGTTCATCTCTCAGAAGCAGACAGTTTACAGCTATTTGATGACAGAATCGTCATACCTGTGTCACAGCAAAGGAAGTGCTACAGAAACTCCATGAGGGTCATTTTGGTCTGACCAAAAGAGCCGAGAAAGAGCCAAGATGTCTGTTTGGTGGCCGGGAATCGGAGCATATGTTAGCAGGTGTGTGGCAACATATGAGTTCTGTATGATTAACAAGTCAACTCAAAAGAGAGAGCCATTAATAACAACTCCATTACCAAATGGACAATGGCAGAAGATAGCTGCTGATCTGTTTCAGCTAGACAGAAAGCAGTATATATTTGTAGTGGACTATTACTCCCGTGACATAGAGATAGCCCACCTGCCCACCATAACTACTGTAGCAAGCAAGTGATAAGTTGCCTCAAGAGAATGTTTGTGCAGTGGGGTATTCCACTTGAAATCTTCAGTGACAATGCAACACAGCTTGTTTCAGCAGAGTTTAATGAGTTCAAAAGAGCTTATGACTTCAGGCATACTACATCAAGCCCACACAGGGCTCCAGACTCATTTGTTTCACTAGGAGCACAGTGGCCCCCAACTGAAAGGGGCGCAACCAGAACATTTCGGGTCACACACCGTAAATCAACATGCTAACCAAATATTCACATTTCTACCAATTTCCTAGCCTGACGTAGCCATACTCAATTCTAGTCAGAATATGAGTCTGATACTGCTCCATTGGGACATAATTATGGGGTGTGTTTTTTAAACGATACGGGGATGCCTCTGCACTCAATTGGATAGACCTAACCAATCACAGCAACAAAATAACTTACCGTGAGATGTAGGAAGAACACACGAACCATCCTTCTTCTCCACAAATGCCCTAACATTGTTTTCTGGTCTTTTGTAAAAGTTATTGTGCCGTCAATATCTCCTACAACACTCATTAGCAAAATCTAAGAGATACGTAGGGTAGGCTATTAGGAATAAACTGATTGCCTATATCCCCTCCGTTTTTAAAAATAATTCTGTTGAACACTGATATGCTACAAACATGTTATAAACGGCTGGGAAAGGCAGTTGCAAATCCCTCGAACAGGTGGTCAATCAGAGATTTCAAATGAACGAGGGAACAACATGCCACAATGCAACACGCTGTTTTCCCTTGATGAAAGTGAAACAATGAGTTTTCCCACATCTCAACTTTGGCCAAAGTTTTCAGAAATAATCATTTTCAGCAGGGCTTTGAACCGGTTCAAGGAACGAAAACGAAAACCGGGAACTTTTTGTATTTTACAGGGAACAGAAACGAAACCGGAAACGTTATTATTTTTTATGTTCTGGAACAGGAACACTTATTTAAAAATAATGGTAACCGGTTAATACCGGTTTTATTTCGTTCCTCAAAGTTTTTGTTGCCTAATTAACTAAAAAAAAGAAAAGTAATTATTTTCCTGCGCACGTTACCATGACTGCTGAGGTTCACTTCCTGTGTGACATCACATCAGACATTCGTTGACTGAATGGAGAGAGAGGTGGATTACAGAGTCTCCACTCCACATCTTAAATAAGAGGTAAATTACGATTCATCGTTAATTAAAACGCTCATTCCAAACACAATATCAATAGCTATATTTGTCGACTCCACGTTAATGATGGACTAGCGAACATTTGGCTAAATGGCCTTTCCCCCCGACAGTGGGAATTTGTTGTTGCCCGAGTGGCATAACCACGTGTCTTAATAATGTGGTTACGTTTGTGTGGAAATTTTATCTTTTAACAATAAACTACACATTTGAAATAATTGTAGGCCTATTTAATTATTATTATTATTTAATAATGGTTGTAATATTATTACATTTGGTTTAAGCTGGATGAGAAAGATGTGACATAATTCTATAGCATTAAACAGCTGACAGGAACAAAATTAACCGTTCCGGGAACAGTATTTTTTTGTTCTAACCGGTTCGGGAACGTCAATTTATTGGTGGAACTCATAACCGGAAACGTTATAATTCCGTTTCTGTTCGGAACGAACCGTTTGGAAAAAGAAATCGGTTCAAAGCCCTGAAAATAACATACAATATAAACAACTCGCCATGAACTTCTGACCAGGGGCCTATTGCACAAAACTAGGATAAGGGATTAAGCCGGGATATCTTGGTTATCCTGGCTCAATTTATCTGTGATCCAGTGGCACAAAAGCGGGATAGGGAGTAGCAAGATATGTTATGGTATAAGTTACCATGGCGATTTATGCTGTGGAGCTAGCCTGCTCCAGACCAGGCTAAGTTCCAGGATCTATTTAATCTCATCCCTTATCTCAGTCAGCAGTCACCACAAACGGAAACTAATAGTTATTCCACTGCCCACTACACATTGTTATCACATATACCTAGACCCTCTGTCATTATTTAAACGTTTGTGATCATTAATTAAATTTTACATACTCACCATTCCCGACCTGTCATGCGACAATGTGACGTCACGGGAGTTGCCTAACCATTTTGCACATTGTGGTCGAGGCATTAGTTGCAATATTCTCCTAAACAGAGGTGTTGCTGTTTGTTGCTGTTGTGTAAAGGCTATCGCTACCTACTTCACACCGTAGAAGAAGCAATGAAGCCATGGTTGCCATGGTGAATCAGTGAATCTGTGATCGGTGGCGGGGTCTGTTTGAGGGAGCCGTGAGCGCGCACTTATCCAGGATCGGTTTCACCTGGCTTGGTGAATCCGTGTCTGCTCATCCTGGCTTGCTCGTTGTGCAACCAATTAAGCCTGTACGCTCTTGTTTTGGATTCATTGAGCGCAGCTCAGTCTTAATTCTGCTTTTGTGCAATAGGCCCCAGGTTTCTCTTGGTCAGTGGCGTAATGCGTTTTAGGTAGTGTACGATAGCGATTTTTAGCCACACCCCTTGGCGCATTGCTCAAAAAAAGATATGTGCAAGATAAAAATAAATGTTCCGCAGGGATAATAACGTTATCGTCCAAGCGCCATTTTGGAAAATAGGGCCCTATATCACTGAGTCTTAAAGTGACAGTGCACCATTTATACATTAACTAAACAGCATTTATAAATTAATTTTCTACAACAAAATCACTTTGTCATTATTATCATTTAAATGATACAAAACGTTGTCCGTTGGCCCTTGACCCAAAAAGTTTGGCCACCCCTGGTCTACAGTGTCACAGTCAGATGATGATTCAGAGTCAGAGGTTTGTGTGGCGAAAAAGGCCCAAACTCACCATTTTCAGGAAGACTAGCTGCGAGAATTCAGCTGGTTGAGGTACTATAAGGAGATGAACTCTGAATGTTACAGTCGCTACCCCAGAACTGAGGGGAACACGAAATTTGCAGACAGTGCAGGCACGCAGTTTAAACACTACACTAGATTAACGCAATCTTAGCCTCAAGCAGAGAGAATGCCGTGATATGTTAAAAAAGTGCACAATAAAATGTGACACTGAATTTGAAACAGCACATTATAATTTCTGCATCTATTATCAAAGTATTTATTAGTAATATAGTGAAAATTGGTAGCCTGGGTGCCAGCCGAACTTAGTCCCACCTACAACATTTGAGGTTGGGAAGTTCAGTCTGGCATGTTGTGGAGCAACTATGCTTGCCCCAAATCTGGCGGACCAATCAAATCAGGCTTTACGATGATGATCAGGTGAGCAACAGCGCCTCGTCTATCACGTCATCTGAGCATGCTTAGGATGATTATGTTTGCAACAAAAACGCTGTGGCTAGAAGGAGACAGATGGCTTCTAAGATCCCATATGGAAGATGCATATTATTTAAATGAGGTTTTATTACTGAAAACCAGGGCTTTGAACCGATTTCTTTTTCCAATCGGTTCGTTCCGAACAGAAACGGAATTATAACGTTTCCGGTTATGAGTTCCACCAATAAATTGACGTTCCCGAACCGGTTAGAACAAAAAAATACTGTTCCCGGAACGGTTAATTTCGTTCCTGTCAGCTGTTTAATGCTATAGAATTATGTCACATCTTTCTCATCCAGCTTAAACCAAATGTAATAATATTACAACCATTATTAAATAATAATAATAATTAAATAGGCCTACAATTATTTCAAATGTGTAGTTTATTGTTAAAAGAGAAAATTTCCACACAAACGTAACCACATTATTAAGACACGTGGTTATGCCACTCGGGCAACAACAAATTCCCACTGTCGGGGGGAAAGGCCATTTAGCCAAATGTTAAGCTAGTCCATCATTAACGTGGAGTCACAAATATAGCTATTGATATTGTGTTTGGAATGAGCGTGTTAATTAACGATGGATCGTAATTTACCTCTTATTTAAGATGTGGAGTGGAGACTCTGTAATCCACCGCTCTCTCTCCATTCAGTCAACGAATGTCTGATGTGATGTCACACAGGAAGTGAACCTCAGCAGTCATGGTAACGTGCACAGGAAAATATTAACTTTTTTTTTTTTAGTTAATTAGGCAACGAAAACTTTGAGGAACGAAATAAAACCGGTATTACCCGTTTACCATTATTTTTAAATAAGTGTTCCTGTTCCAGAACATAAAAAATAATAACGTTTCTGGTTTCGTTTCTGTTCCCTGTAAAATACAAAAAGTTCCCGGTTTTCGTTTTCGTTCCTTGAACTGGTTCAAAGCCCTGGTTATTTTAAGGGTGCATTATTAACAGTGATATGGGCGGGTGCACAACACACCAAGCTTCTTTTAGCCACGAACGTGCACCAGCACACATCCATGCAAAACATTACAAATTAGACGATTACAATGGGAAACATAATTAGACTAAAAATATTACAAAATACATCTCACGTTGAGTAGTTATTCACAGTCATTTGCGAATTGGTAATGATGGATAAAAGTAATTAGACGAGGCGAGAGGCAAATCTGAAGCACAGCTGAAGATGCACTGCCACGAGATGTAAGCAGCAACTCCTCTGCAGGATAAATATCCTTAGATTTTTTATTCAGTCATTTGAACATTATTGGGGGTTGCTTTTTTAAGGCCATGTTTTCGATGGTAACCCATTTTCAGTCAATAGTGAAAGTAACTGTGTATAACTTGTTTTGTCGTTGACTATGAGACCACGGTGAAGTTAGTTTCACTTTGCCAATGAGTTCAAATAATAGATGAGTGCAAATGCGTGTAGGCCATACTCTGCTAGGTTTTATTAAAAGCATGGTTTAGGGGAATAACTGTTCCATGCCGTCTCGAGTGCAGGCAGATTCCTTCAAATGTGCCGCTATCAAAATACCGATGCACTGTTTAAAGTTGCGCTGCGCACTGTTAAAGGGTATGACAGATGTCATTCTCATTGGTTTAAATTATGTTACGCCCAAAACACACCGACTGATTAAGAAACATAAGGCCCACATTCTTGTGCCATGTGCCGGACGTTTCATAACAAAACCACACCCAATATGGACTGGAATTTGTTTAAACTATTCGCCAGTGACCATGCGTTTTAGATTGTCATGATAGGGTCCACAGACGCTTATGTCCAGAGGCCAGTTCTTTGAGTGTGTCAAATGTGTTCTTATATACATGTAATTTACTGACAACAAATGCAAACAAATTGGTACTGTGTCATATAAAATGGAATAGACATTTTTTGTGGTAATTTAATCTTTATTTTGACAAGCTTGTGTGTTGTGATTATTTTTCAGTTGTTTGTGTTTTGTCATGGAATACTACAACTATCTCAGCTTCTGGTCTCTGGATACTTAAAAGCCTCAATATCCACAATTGAGAGAAGATATGGTTTTACTAGTCAGAAATCAGGACTTTTTGCAGCTTTTAATGAGGTAAGCATTTTGATGATCTTACATGACCGATTTATTGAGTCATTTTCTTCCAGTGTCCCAAAAGAAAGATAATTCTTCAAAAACAGAGATGATTTACAGTACAGTTGCCTGCACAGTTTATTTCATAAATGTATGAATGTAATACATGTGTTAATGTAGTCAACATTAAGATAAGATATATGTGTTATTATGTGTATCAATTATGTGTCTAATGTGTTCATTCAGTTGGCTCTCAGTTTAATCTAGTCTGGAATAATAGCTCTTGGAAACTACAAGGGGGAGATATAATTATTATTATATAGGCCATAAATAATGCTGTTTTTTGAATAGTCTACTGTTGGTTCTGTGACATAATTGCTACATGCCAGTTCACTGTTTAGGTTTTACTCTTGGCACTACCAGTTGACCAGCTGCAGTAGATATACAGTAATTTCCTGTGTATTAGCCGCATTGTGTATAAGCTACAGGACAGTGATTTATGCGAGTTAAAAGAAACAAAACCATATTAATACCATATTAACTGCCCCGTGTATAACATCATAGCTGAAGAAATTTTGCAAAATCAATGTACAGTATGAGCCCTGGCTAATAGTTGGGAAATTACAGTAGGAGACCTACCAGGTTTATGGTCCCCAAACATTTCAGCAATATTTAGATAGATAGATAGATAGATTACTTTATTCATCCCCAAAGGGAAATTATGGTGTTGCAGCAGCAATAAATAATATAAACATATATCACACATAAACATACATACAAGTTAAAAAATAAATACAATTGGATATAGTCTCTGTTAAAGAGGTTGTAAACTGCATTGACTCTCGGCATAAGATTTTCTTTCACGGCACAATGGGGAGTTGTTGTAAATAGTTATGGCAGTGGGCAGGAATGATTTCCTATAACGCTCCTTGCTACAGCGCAGTTGGAGCAACCTCCAGCTGAAAACACTCTGTTGTTTGACCAGTAGTTCATTCAGTGGATATGAGGTGTTGTCCATAATGTTAAGGAACATCCTTCTCTCAACAACTAACTCTAGGGGTTCAAGTATACTTCCAATTACAGAGCCAGCTCTTTTAATCAACTTGTTGAGTTTTTTGGTGTCATTTGCCCTGATTTAGGCCCCATTATAGACAATACGTAGCACTTTTACTTAAATTCTGAATATAACTGGGAGCCAGTGTCACAAGGTCGGTTCGTTCGCCGCTCACGGGCCTCGAACCCGCCACCTTGACACACACACCGGCATGGGAGACGAACGCTCTAACCACTGAGCTAAAAGCCCAGGTATCCAACTCAGCGGTTAGAAGCGTTCTTAAGGTTAGGGCTGTGAGTATTTACACGGGCAACTAGCACGCTAGCTTAGTCTGCCTCCGTTACACCAGTGCAGGGAGCCAGACTTGAAGACTTGGTGTGTGTGCTCTCTTTTCTCATTTTTGGTTAAAACTTATGACTGCAGCATTGAATTAATTAATCTGTCTAATGGATTTTTGGGGCAAGAGGGTTAGGTCAGCAAGGTCCCACATCCCTGACAACTTTTAGAACAGAAAATCAGTTCTGATAGCACAATGTTGTGGGCAGGCATGAAGAATATTAATCAAACCCTCATGAAAACAGACATGTTATTTCAAAAGTAAGGTCTAATGTGTAGTACTTTCTATTTTTCTAGGTGGGGAACACAGTTCTCATTGTGTTTGTGAGTTTCTTCGGCAGCCGTGTGCACAGGC
The DNA here is from genome assembly GCF_017589495.1 of Alosa alosa. Classification (NCBI taxonomy): domain Eukaryota; kingdom Metazoa; phylum Chordata; class Actinopteri; order Clupeiformes; family Clupeidae; genus Alosa; species Alosa alosa. The sequence continues at coordinate 30,202,373 of NC_063208.1, forward strand.
CTCGTTTCATTGGTATTGGGGCGATGATAGCAAGTGCAGGTGTTTTTGTCATTGCACTACCTCACTTTCTTAGTGGTCCATACAAATACTCTGGATTCATGAACAGTGAGTGATAGACAAAGCACTATATGTTATAGCGTTTTTATAAACAGACAATTCTGCACAAAATCCTGCACTGCGTGTATAAATACTTTTTCTATTTTTAGGCACCAAAAAGAACAGTTCTGAAATATGCCAAACAAAGGACCTTTCAAATTCTGACTGGCAAGGTCAAAACTGCAGCCAACAAGACACAATTGTCTATAAAGAAGTTTTTCCCATACTACTTCTGGGCCAGTTACTATTGGGAGTTGGTGGTGTTCCAATTCAACCCTTTGGAATTTCATATATAGATGATTTTGCCAGTAAGAGAAACTCACCTTTTTACCTTGGTAAGAGTAACATTTAATTCCACTTTGTTAAATGTACTGCTACATTGTGTTACATATGCCTAATATGCTCAGGCAGAATGACAAATACAAACTAGAGATGCACTTCCTGAAAAAATTACCAGTGAATGAAAAAGTTGGATAGGCCTATTGCTAGGGTGGTTGCTAGGCTGTTGCTAGTCATTGTGATTGCTATGCTGGTTACTATGTTAATCATATTGGCTATGGTGGTTGCTAGGTTGAGATTATGGTAATGGTTACTAGACTGTTGCTAGGGTAGAGATGGTGGTTGCTATGATCAATGCAGTGGTTGCTATGCTGGTTGCTATGGTAATCGAGTTGGTTGCTATGGTGCTTGTTTGGGTGACATTATTCATTCATTGGGTGACATCATACATACATTATTTAGCAGACACTTTTGTATAAAGCGGCTTACAGAAGGAGAATAACATTCAAGCTACAGTGCAGAGTAGACCGTAGCTAGGAAGTACTACTGCATCTGTCAATTAGAGAATAAGAGTGCCGACTATATATAAGTACTAGTCAAAGTGTGATAGAAGGAGCATGTGATAGAAGAAGGAAGTAGAGGAGGGAAGTCCATGGTAAGTGCGTGTTAGATGTGTTTAGAAGTTAGAAGTGTTCTTGGAATAGTCGAGTCTGGGTAATTTTACAATAAGAATGTGCGCTTTGTTTCAAAAGGGTCAAAAATTAAATGATTAATCTAAAAATGTAATTGTTTGGGTTTTACACAGTCAATATATGTCTGTAGAATGATAAAAAAAAAGTTGTTTCATGACATCAGTGCATGGTTAACTCTGACAAAAACACTCAAGAAGAGATGATAGGAAAAACTTCCCATCTGAAACCTTTTAAATCCTACTGATGGGTAGTACACAGTCTGCACTGCAAGAAATATGGGCGTGTATATGGAACATAATATGCATAAATAAGGTTCTTGTTGCAAATACACTAATTTCTTAAAATATTCTTGTGTAACTTGTTTTGCACTGAATAGTTATGACGCTTTTACTTGCCTCTCATTAAAAGCTTCCAAATAAGTGATCAGACGCCAGGTGCATGGTTCAAAAGGATTCACTGTATTCACTTTTAATGATTCGTTTTCCCTGTAAGACAATTTGGTACTAATACAAACAACATTCTTGCTCAAAACTAATCCGATTAACGTAATTATGCTCTCAAACAACATTTTGAACCTGACCCTAGGTTGTTTTGCTCCAAATTCCTTTAATGAAACTGAAGTCCAGTTTATTCTTTTTACCACCTTCTTACCACAGTGGGTGAAGCCGAATTGATTGAAATTACAATTGTGATTACAAATGCAATTAAAATAGCATAATTATGCACCTGTGAAAACATGCACAGTGATACCCTAATTGTATCCAAAAAAAAGTGTTTGGGACAAACAGTGTCATCATTTTACCATTTTAGAAGTAACATATTAATTACAGTATCTAGTGTATGTGTTTAGACAAAGAAACACTAAAATGTCCACTCCAACTCAGATGTTTGACAGTCCATCAGACACAGCTCAATTAAGATATATCCAAAAAGTTTTACAGTTGTCCAACAACATCAGAAGCCTCTGAAACACTTTGTGGCACAAAGGATAACGATTATTGACAAAGCAAATTATATTGGCAAAAACACATTCAATCTCATTAATTTTGGGAAAATATAGGCTTAAGCATGAAGATATTAAAAACAAAGTGAGGATTAGTAATAAGTAAGAAAAAATAATAGGCCTACCCATCAATACAAGGGTGAAATTTAATCAGCATTACAGTGACTTCATACATCTAAATAAGTATATAAGTATAAGTATATATACTCTTTTGATCCCGTGAGGGAAATTTGGTTTCTGCATTTATCCCAATCCGTGAATTAGTGAAACACACACAGCACACAGTGTACACACAGTGAGGTGAAGCACACACTAATCCGGGCGCAGTGAGCTGCCTGCATCAACAGCGGTGCTCGGGGAGCAGTGAGGGGTTAGGTGCCTTGCTCAAGGGCACTTCAGCCGTGCCCACTGGTCGGGGTTCAAACCGGCAGCCCTCCGGTTACAGGTCCGAAGTGCTAACCAGTAGGCCACGGCTGCCCCCTTTTGACACAGTGATTAAGGCAGTAATAGCCTACACAACGATCCCTATCGGTGAAGCTAATAAAATACAAAGACACAAAGTATTAAGCCCCTTCAATATAGGGATGAGATGATATACTGTAAAACAGCAGCTTTCGGGGGGAAAAACACATTTATATAGCCTATAATAGTGTCATATTACAAAACAGTGTGTTGTCAAAATATTCAAGTTGTTTAGCTAATAAAATGTAATAATCGTCTGTGTGGCAACAGGTGCCATCCACGTCATACGCCATAGACTAAAATGGTGGTTTAGCTGAGAAAACAAAGTCTTGTGCCCCTCAACATGAAATGACATCCTCACAACATCAGCTTTCAGAAAATATACAATTTATAAGGCCTGAATTGTCTATGTGGCATACAGGTGGGTGACAGGTGCCAACCTCGTCAAACGGCATATATACTAAAAATGGTGTGCACCATAAGTAAACTATTTAGCTAAGAGGATCATGTGCCCTCTAAACAGTGAAAGAAACTGTAGAATGGAAGAAAGTTTGCTCGAAACAAACCCGGGACATTCGTGGGCATGTAGACCCAGACAGAAACACACGCACGCACACAAAAACACACATAAACACACACACACACACACACGAAGACACACATGCACGCACGCAGGCACACACACACACACACACACACACACACACACACACACACACATATAAACACACACAACACATACACACACCCCATTACCCCTCCAACACACACACTCACAAGCGAACACGCACACATATACACAAAAGCAAACACACACATGCACACACTCATTTACATACAAAAAACAGTACAGTGGCTTGGTGTCCCAGGACAGTGTCTCGGGACAGTGTCTCAGTGTCAGGGGACAGTGTCTTGGTTTCACGGGACAGTGGCTGGGTGTCACGGGACAGTGTCTGACTTTCCAGAGACAGTGTCTCGGTGTCACAGGACAATCATGGGTGTCACAGGACAGTGGCTGGGTGTCACGGGACAGTCATGGGTGTCACAGGACAGTCATGGGTGTCACAGGACAGTGTTTGATTGTCCCGAGACACAACTCAGGACAGTACTAACAGAGCGGGACAGTTTTTGTTGCCACTGTTACTGCCTCGCTTTCAGCTGCTCCAACTACTACTCTGTCATCTTTCCATCAATTACATGTTCTTGTATAGCAGGAGCCACAGAGACATTTTTGGCTTTAAAAAGGAGAATAAAACGAAAGTGGCTTATATGGCCCCTGAGGGTAATGGTAGGCGATTTTGTTTTACTGGTAAAACAAACTGGTCAGATTTGCCATTCTGCAGAAGGGTATGCATATCATAATGATTTCATAGCTCTTCATGTGCAACTTTCAGGTTCCCCACTCTTCCCTACCCTCTTCTGTGTGAGTGTGTGTGTGAGAGTTTGTGTGTAAATGTGTGTATTCTCCACAGGCTTGTTCTACTATGTAATTATACATACATACGTACATTATATGTGTGCAGGGGCTATAGTTCAGTGGTAGATCATTTGACTGCAGATCAAGAGGTCCCAGGTTCAAATCCCCCTCAAACATGCTCACAAGCTGGCGTGTGCAAATGCGTTTGCCTAACTCTTAGAGGGGCAGCCGTGGCCTACTGGTTAGCGCTTCAGACTTGTAACCGAAGGGTTGCCGGTTCGAACCCCCACCCCACGGCTGAAGTGCCCTTGAGCAAGGCACCTAACCCCTCACTGCTCCCGAAGCTGTTGTTGTTGCAGGCAGCTCACTGCGCCGGGATTAGTGTGTGCTTCACCTCACTGTGTGCAGTGTGTTTCACTAATTCACGGATTGGGATAAATGCAGAGACCAAATTTCCCTCACTGGATCAAAAGTATAGTATATATACTTAACTAGATGTACCGCATAGCGGTACAAAATATGACCGCCGCTCAGTCCTGTACATCCGTTCCGCGAAAATAAATCACACTTCAATTTGTCTCCATCTTTTACTCCATCCCCACTCTTGAAACATTTGTGTATGCTTGTTTGGCATGCCTGAGTGTGTGTGTCGCGGCTGCACAGAAAGTAGCCTACTGGTGCTGAAAAGGTGAATAGATTGTAGAATAGCCAAAGAAGATGTAGCATTGTTATAAAACCTTTAAAATCTCTAAACAATCACAAGTAGGGCAGTTCATCACAGTTCATCCATTGCAACTGGATTGATGAAAGGTCACTTACACCTGTAGGCTACATTGTATTTGGGGATAGCAAAAGGTATCAGCATAATGTTATTTTTATTTATTTATTAATAAACAAAAACATCTCTGTCAGTTCCATGCCGTTTTCAACAGCTATCAAAAACAAAGGTCATTTTTGGATGGATGGATTTTTTGTGAATGTTTCTTCTTCTACATAAGAAGTGGGGCAGCCGTGGCCCACTGGTTAGCACTCTGGCCTTGTAACCGTCGGGTTGCCGGTTCGAGCCCGACCAGTGGGCTGTGGCTGAAGTGCCCTTGAGCAAGGCACCTAACCCCTCACTGCTCCCCGAGCGCCACCATTGTAGCAGGCAGCTCACTGTGCCGGGATTAGTGTGTGCTTCACCTCACTGTGTGTTCACTGTCTGCTGTTTGTGTTTCACTAATTCACTGATTGGGTTAAATGCAGAGACCAAATTTCCCTCACGGGATCAAAAAAGTATATATACTTAGTATATATACTTATAAGATTTTAGTCATTTTTAGTTCATGTGATAATTTATTGTCAATGCACAAATTAAGTAACAGTAGTCTGAAACGTTATTGTTAATGCACAAATTAAGTAACAGTAGTCTGAAACGAAATGCTGTTTTACATCTAACCAGTGGTGCAAATAACGACATGTCCAAATGGGCCTTGATGAAATGGTAAAGCTAGACTGTTCATACACATTTTAGCAGACCCAAAGTTGAAGCTGTTGTCCGTTATTGTTTGTGCAAATATACGCTGATTCATGTTCCCTTGCATTGTGTAACTGAGGTCCATGGCTAGTCTGGCTTTCACCAGACCATGCTCAATCTTTTAAGAAATCAAAAAATAAATAGCGGGCAGATCAGGCTGGGTTCACCCAGCCCTAGTCCATAGGCACCCGATATTGTTTAATTTTCGATTGAGATATCCGCTCTGGCTATTCTAAATGCAAAAATGCATCAGGGAGTTATGACAAAACTGTAACTAACAAACTAGATCCTAATAGAAAGCTGTTAGCTTCCCTAAGCTTTAGGTAGGCTTATAAGGTAGGCTGGCGACTCAAAAAAATCTCCTTTGGAAACCAATGGCTTACGCCTTACAGTATCAAGCGGACTTAAACTGCCATATCGTGGCGAAAGTTGTAATAAAATTCACGCAGCTCCATGAGTCAAGGAAAGCGCAAATGAAGTAGCCACTTCTAAATGGGACCCACTACACAGTAGCTTAAGGTGTGTTGCTAAAGCAGCCATAATGAAATGAAGGTGTCATTGTTTGGATACTTCACATACCGCGTGCTTTTAATTTCACAGACTACAACTACCAAGCTGGAATCAAAGCACATCGATTCCCCTCTCACACCCTGCAACGCACTTAAAACAAATAAACAGGCGTCTCAGTCTCCATGCGATATAGGCAAAGCAAAACTGTATCAGACCCGGTGTAGCGTTGGTAAATCTTCCATTGCACAGAATGATTTTTGTAGCATATGCAACAAATGACGGTCGAAGATGCAATTACAATGCTGCTATCAATTTGCTTGGTATAACCGCATTTATAGTTTTCTACAAATGCAATCAATCAAATTGGCCTCCATCACTCAACCAGCGCTAACGGTAACATTATTGTACCTAGGTCCTTATTGATATTATAAGATTAGCGTTACCTGCAGTAAAACCAAGCATGTCCGATAAACATCCTCAGATTTATTTCAACTTCAAGAAGAAATGGGAATTACATTTCATGTGAACATCGTCCTATCCTTATTAGGCGTTCTCTGCTGTAAACTACAGTCCTTGTAGGAAGCGTCCATTGTTTTCCAACCCACTTTTAACTTCCAACAAAATTATGTCTCACTGCAACGATGCGCCATCTAGTGGACAAGCGACTACTTATCGCCAATACTGGAAATGCAGCCATGATGATGATGATGAATGTTTTGGCTTTCTTTTTTAATCCTACTGAATTTGTAATTATACCGATAGTATGTGCGTGGCTGTGTGTGTGTGTGCATGTGTAGCCTATATGTGTGCACCGCCATCTACAGGCCAATGAGTGTACAGTCACTAAATGTACACATAACCTAATTGTTTTTAGACCCCCCATGGATGAAATTCTCTGAAACTTGGCATACCCCCCAGAGAATGCCAGGTCAATCATACACATACAATTTGGTGCAGTTCTGAACATCTTAACTGAAGATAGGGGCGATTAAAGCAGAATAATATTGCATTTTCATTTTTTACCGGGGGGGTGCAAATCACAAATGAGTGATTATGGGCCAGGTTGATGTGGGCCCTTGAGACCAACATAGCGGTTCGGGGGGCCCACCAGCACGGGGGGGTGGCCCCCGGGGACAAAACAAAATTTTTCCGTAAAAGTCTAGTGGGGCTACATACCCACCAAATTTCATGTGCACCGGTGTTTCGGTGTCTCGGGTATCGTTGACCAAAAATCATTCTATGACCGATAGCGGCGGTCATAATTATTTTACTTTCAAATCTACTTTCAAAAGTTGATTGTATTCCTAGCTTTTCATAAATAATAACATATTTTTAGATATACAAAGTTTTATATTATACTGATTTATATATTAGGAAGTTGTATCTGTTGAATCAAATGTTTTTTTGTCTCTATTCCGAAATGGTCTTAAATAAATAGATAGTATATTTACTTTCTGTATTACTGGTAATGTATGGGTAACACTAATTGTAAACTATTAGTAAATGGCTTGTTCATCATTTCTCATCAGTAAAGCTGGGTAACTAGTAAAGCTCAGGGTAACACTCCATAATAAGGTGCCATAATAAATAGCAAACTAGTAATTACCTAACCCTTTGTTAATATTTGTTACTAAAATATCTATTTGCCACAAGTTAATCGTTTTTTCATTCATTAATTAAATATTAGTAGTTTGCATAAAATCTGTATGTTAATGTTTTAACAAATAGAAAACAATCTATGAACTAAAATTGTATTAATATTTGTTAATAGTTAACGAAATGTCTTTTTGGCACTAATTAGCAGTTATTTCTCACATCATTTAAATGTTAAATGTTTATTTACAAACTATATGTTAATATAAAAGTTAATGACATATTATTATTTAACTATTTGTTATTACACTGTGCTTCTGCCTATCCCAATATGAATCACTCCTCATAGGACCCTTAATGACATGAACAATGTTGACACAGTAACTTATGTCTCACAGTCTGAAAATCCTAGTACATCCACACAGGTGAGGTCTAGATTTGGTCACATTCTCAAGCCAGTTGACAGTTGACAGACTGATTCAAACTATGTCAAGACAAGATATTGTTCACACACATCTGTCTATGCAGGCTATCTGCAGGTCAGTGTTTCAGGTTTTTCATGATAGAAAAACCCGATAGACATAGTTAGAGTTGAGGTCACACGTTTGGTAACATGGTTATGTGCTCCAAGCTTTTCTGATTAGCCTTATGGAGAATTTTTCTGTTTTTGTTTTGTTTTCTTCTCTTTTCCTAGTGGCTTTAGTACACAGTGTAAATGGGTCTTGTGGGGTGTATAAGGCAGCCTACTGTCAGTGGTTGGTTGTGTGAGAGTTTGCGCACCTCTTCTTCCACTTCATACTTATTGGATACCTTTGTGGTTGGCTGTCCTGCAATTGGTGACCATCTGTCTAGTGTTTGAAAGTAGTGTACTTTTTGCCTTTGGAAGTATTTGGTTGCTGCTCGAATTGGGTGAAAAAGGGGAGGTAGGTGCAGGGTTTTCGTCGGAAAAAAAATGAAATGTCTGACAAAATTAAATCTCTCCGGTCAAATTGTCTGATTGAAATTGGCTAATAATCCTGTGGCCCTAACCAAAGTCCTTTTAGGCAAGTACCTCCACTCGGCGGCCATTTGACAACGCTTTTTGGGCACTCGTTGGGTATCCATTTTGGCAGAAATCACAACACATGCGGCGAGATCACAACAAATGCGGCGAGATCACAACACATGATTGGCACGATGTCTTCACAACACACCATATGATTGGCTCAATGTATCCACATGTCGACGTTGTCATGAGCCCTCTCACTCCACCGGGTTACCACCTTAATTGGTTTCCATTATTTTCCACTCTGCTCACCACTCTCTCTACTCAGCCTAACTAGCTCCACCTGTCTCTGCTCTGCTCTGCTCTAATTACTCTGCCAGCTGCGCTGCATTACCCACTAACCTCTCCCAGTATTTAAAGCCCTGTCTTTCAGCTCTCCTTTGTCAGATCGTCTGCAAAGCTCACACCTGGAACCTGTTTGCTCGCGCGTCTGGCTGACTCATGTTTTGTGACCCCGGACCTGCCTGAATCTTGACTACTCTTCTGCCCCAGAAAACCAGACCTGCTTTCTGCCTTAATGACTCCTGACTACTCTTTGACCCCGGTAACTCTGACCAGCCTTCTGGTGGTCAACTCCACCACCACCACCAGATAAAAAGCAGAAGTGTCGGGCTGAATCTGTCAGAATCAGTGACTTTGGAAGTGGAGTTGTGGGGGGTGTGGCCGTGCAAGACACTTGTCATTCTCCGTGTACACTGGACATGCAACTGTGTTCTGTACCCAAAGCATACAGTCGGCCTATCCTTTCTCTGTCTATGACCTGCAGGGTTACGCCTCCTCTACGAGGAGATTGCTGGTCCGCTGATAATTTCCAGCACAATTACATTGAACCGCGGACCGAAAGAAAAAGAAACTAAATGTTTCCCAGAATAGGAAACATTTCATAATTTATTGTTATCAAATAAAGAGGCATAGCCTTAGGGGGTAGTGGTGTGAGTGCTCATTCTTGTGTGTGCAAGTTAAACAGTGGAACCACTGGAGATAACGTGGGTAGCAGCAACAAACAACGTAGCCTTTTTAAAACAACGAACGAAGCGGACTCTTGCTATAGCCTACTGGCTAGATCTTGTTAGGCATGTTTAAGTTAGGCTAATGAACATGTTGCATTCTATACAACCTGATTATGTCATTCTTTAAGCTACATAGCCTGTCTCCAGTTTTCCTCAACTTGACCAATTAAGAAGCAATAATAGGATATTTGACTGGCATATCGTCAAAATGTCCGGAAAACGAAACCTCTGCCGGTCACTTTGACCGGCACCATTTTTCTAGCGGAAACTTTGAGTGGGTGTAACAGAGTTAGAAATGTAGTTTAGTATTTGTATGTGATTTTCGCCGTAATTAAGCAGCTTTATTGAGATTGGTGTTTTGGAGCCCCCTTTGGAGAAACGGTATACTGCAGCTCTGCTGCGTTTTGTCTTTGTGTGTTGCCGTACCCGATCAGGGGGTCGTTTCTAGAAAGCATCGTTTGCTTACTTGAGTCGCAACCTTGGTAGTTCGCGCCATCGTTCTTGGATTTGGTGTTTCTAGAAAGGGTAGTTCGAACTCTCAATCGCAAACAAGGACGCAAAGTTTGGTCGTTTGAACTACTGCCCCTAGGCAGTCGCACTTGTGTATGCTTGTGTCGTTCCTTGGTAGTTCCTGTTGGTGTCCGGAGCGCCTTACCAAAAATCACAACCGCCTAACCAAAAATAGTGAAGTGGATGTTTATCTCGTGACTCAATGATTGATCTATCCTGTAGCTTAATTTTGATTAAGACACTGACTCCCCTACTTGGCTCATTCTTGCTATTTATGTTAATTCAAGTATTGCCTTGCTTTTAGTATTATAATCTTCCCAGACCCTTACAACAGTAGTGATAAATGGTGTAGTGGCTAAAGCAGATGACTTATTATCCCAACGTTGTAGGTTCGATTTTCTTATGATGTGAGATTGTCCTCTTGCTTCTCGTTACCTGCAGGTGAACTAGTGTGACACATAGATTAAATTGTTTTTGACTGATGTCTTGTACCTATGGTCTCTCGATGTAGAGTAACTATATACATAAATATGTATGGACAAAACCTATTGTTGTGTATCGTAGGCCTAGCCTACTCTTACTCAGAGATGAAAAGAAGAGACAGGATGCGAGTTCCGGCCGAGCGCGTAGTGCACTGACGGCGCTGCCGTTAAGCCACGAGACAATTGATAACATTTACGATACCCAGACATTAGTCCAGGCTATATATTTTTTCCAACATGGATATTTAACACAAATAATGGCACATATTGGTCGGCTTCAGTAAAATGTTTTATATAGGCCTACTTGCAATTAATAGGTTTAGGTTTTTGCAGATGATAATGACAATGCCAGCATAATCACTCGGTGTAAATGAGAAAAATGTCAACATAGGCTGTGGCAGAGAATTTCTATGGGATGGGGTATTACACGTTGCCACTGTTTCCACCAATGATCTATCGCTGCATCATCAACGTTGTTGGAAATACAGTGTTCGAACGTCGGAGGTAGCGAATTGCGACACAGGCATGTGCGATTCTAGACCTAGAGCTTTGCTGGGGCACAGGCCCCCCAACACCCAATACATAAAAAAAACAAACATTTAAATGTGCGTGCAATATGAAATAAATGGCTTTTACGTCTGGCCCCCATCATGTCGTCATCCATTTCTTGCCTGTCTCTCTCCTCCTTCTGCCTGGTACTGGACTGCCCAGCCTGTGCTCTTTCTCCCCTCTCTTCTCCTTCTTTTCGACCTTCTTCTCCTCCTCCAGCACTCTCTCCCTCCAATGTGCTTGAGGGTGATCAAGCCAAGCATAAGACGCTTGTAGTGACAGGGCCAGGACTGGTGAGGTGCTAAAGGGAGTGAGTGTCATGGTGAAGGTGCAAACAGTAGTCCAATAGTCCTTAGTTATGTTTGCCTGGCAAGGTGCTCAAGAGAGTGAGTGTCATGGTGAAGGTGCAAAAAGTAGTCCAACAGTGCAAGAGTAAGGTCTAGAGACCAGCATAAATAATATAGACAAATAGGAGAGCAAGTGTAATGTAGACAAGGTAAAAAAAAAAAACTTTTCAGTGCAAGAACAGGTTGAGGTAATAGGGTTATAGCCATTAATTCGTTCAGTATTGTATCAGAAGCCTGACCGCAGCCATTGATCATGTGTGCTAGTATAGCATGAAAAACAGTGTAGCAGTAAAACAGTAGTGAAAAAATTAGACTGTGTACAATAGTAAAACAGTAGTAAGCAGTAGTGGGCAGTCAGTACTCAAAAAACATGGACATGGAGAGGGTGGAGAGGCAGACAGACTAAGCAGAGAAGTCTATCTCTCCTCTTCCCTTTAGTGAGGCATTGAACAGTTCAATGGCCCTAGGAACAAGGACTTCCTCAGCCTTTCAGTTGTGCATGGCAGTGAGCGAAGTCTCCAGCTGATCAAGCTCTTTTTGCTTTTTGATAGTGCTGTAGAGCGGATGACATTCATTGTCCAAGATGTTGATCAGTTTGTTTAGGGTCCTTTTGTCAGATATTAAAGTGATGCACTCCAGTTCAGCTCCCACTACAGAGCCAGCCTTCCTTACCAGCCTGTCAAGTCGCCCAGCATCGTTCTTCTTTGTGCTTCCTCCCCAGCATACCACTGCATAGAAAAGGGCGCTGGACAGACTGATAGAAGATCCTGAGGAGCTTTCTTATAGAGTGTCTTAGAGTGTGCACTGACCAGTGCGGTTTATTGTCCAGGTGGAGACCCAGATACTTGTAGGTGCTTACCACCTCCACATTGACCCCATCAATGGAGACTGGTAGCAGAGTGGGCTTAGACCTTCGGAAATCCACCACCATCTCCTTGGTCTTTGAAGTGTTTAGTTGAAGGTGACTGAGTTTGCACCACTGCACAAAGTCCTCCACCAGGCTCCTGTACTCCTCCTCTTGCTCGTCCCTGATACACCCCACAATTGCAGTAATCATCAGAAAACTTCTGCATGTGGCATGACTCGGTGTTCGGGACTCGGAAGTCAGATGTGTACAGGGTGAACAGGACTGGAGAGAGCACAGTTCCCTGTGGCGCTCCGGTGCTGCTGATCACAGTGTCAGAGAGGCAGTTCTTCAGTCTGACGAACTGTGGTCGCTCGGTCAGGTAATCTGTAATCCAGGTTACCAGGTGGACACGTCCACACCCATCTGCAAGAGCTTGTCTCCCAGTCTGAGGGGTTGGATGGTGTTAAAAGCACTTGAGAAATCAAAGAACATGATTCTCACAGCACTTTTCCCCTAGGTTAGAATGTGTCCAGTGTAGAAGATAAGTGATGGCATCGTCCACGCCCACTTTCTCCTGGTATGCAAACTAACGGGTCTAGTGCATGGCGTACCTGGGGTCTGAGCATACCTAAGACCAGCCGCTCCATTGTTTTCATCACATGTGATGTTAGAGCGACAGGCCTGAAGTCATTAAGCTCGCTGGGGTGTGGTTTCTTGGCTACGATGCTAAGCATTGAAAAACAGATGCTAATTATGTGGGCAACATTCTCTAACAGCGATCAACTTGTCATTTTTTCTGTCAAACAAGTTGTGAATTTGTTGTAACATTAAAACAGGGGACGACTTACTCTGTGCTCAAAGTGATATGACGAGCTCCAACGGACGAAATACTCGGAAGAATCATGTGAACGATGTTCATTGGTTGTTGCGTTCAATCTTACCCAGCTACAGAGGTGCTATTTCCTGATTGGCTATTATGGCCCCTTTCTTTTTTCCTTGTTTTTTTTATTGGCTGGTAAGTGACAGGCTCGAGTCATGACTAAAGCAGGCATGGAGATGCGCTCATGAATGCCATTTCCAGCGAGAGCAGCGCTAGAATTGTGCTGGGGCACTGGAGACTTTTACTAAGGCACGTGCCCCAGTGAATAAGGTCTAGTGACGCCCCTGGACACAGGTACGATGCTTTCTGGAAACAGGTGTAACAATGTTGTTGTTTGGTCACAAGTTGTGTCGTACCATGGTGGTTGAGCAACGTCGTTGCTAACTTTTCTAGAAACAAGCGGTATGCTTTGCATTGGGTAGGTTGACTGTATAAAGCATCGCCACTTTGTTTTAATTTTGTAACTGTAAAATGTTGTTTAAGTTGAAAACTTTGACATATCACCTGTATTATATTACTTTACATGTATGGTTAGGATTTGGGTGCAATTCTAGCAACTTCGAGAAAGTTTATTAATGTTTTCATTCCCACCACGAGTTCATTACACACTGAGTCTTACGTGACTAGCTGTAAACTCTGCTAGCAACTTTCCATGCAGTGTAGTTTAGTTTAGTGTGCATGGAAAGTGCTATTCAGCTAGCAATTCAGTCTAGCGGGTAATGAATGTACATTAAGGGGCTGTTTATACGAGGACGATTGCGAAGGAAGACGACAAAATATTTTATCATAAGTGCCTTTTGTTTACACGGCGACCCCGCCATCGGGGCTTGAAGACGCAAAAATATGAAGACTCCTTCCAGAGTGTAGAGTTTTGAAGCCGATCCGGGTTGCGTCTCCGTCTAAACGGCTAAACCAAAGATCCTTGTTTACCTCTCTGGCTAAACTGTCAAATTAGAATGTCTGCGCGTGACGTACCGGGGTTCTATCACACCACCACCCAGCGGTCTGGAATGCATATCCAATCGAATATCACACACTCTTGCGTCTTCATATAAACAAAGATTTCCCCCTGAGAATGCTCGTCTACGCCACTTCTGCGTCTTCTCTTTTCATCGTCACCGTATAAACGTAGCCTTAATTTAGCGTTATGTTTATGCATTACCTCCATATGGTCTACGTCTGCGAATGTTTATGTGAGTCTCTTAGAATATTAACTAGAAAATGCAATTCCAGGGAATTACCATTGCATGTAAATGCAAAAAGCTGCTGTGTATAACATTAAATTACTTACAGTATGATTATTCAGATTACATAGACGTGTCCAGTATTCTTGAAAAACACTTACTTGATTAGATGTTAGCTTAGAGTATATGACAGTCAGTAAAAATAAATTGTTAATTCAATATTGATCAACATTATTTGTTTTAATACAGCAGAATGATACTCAGAATACACTAATGAACACTTAACAACCAATGTAAGCTTGAAGTAAAAAAAATCACAGTTGTGTGTGTGTATATATAGAACTTGATAATGCCAATCATATTATCCTAAGACAGATCTATTTATCAGTGGTAATTCTGAAATGGCAGCAAGAGCTAGAGGTCTCAGTTAATTGTAATAAATAGGTCACTTTTGATGGTGATATAGACTGAAGAACAAGATTTAGCCCTTCAGATGATCAGTTTTAGACAGAACTTAGGTTAGAATCGTAATTTTCACACAGCACAGCTCAGGTCTAAAAACAGAGGTCTAACAGCACAGCTAAGTTTCACAGATGTCACAGCACAGGTATGATTCAAATGTATGCATGCTTCATATAGTTGTCGGCATAGTCCTCCTGCAACAATATAATACTCAGAATGTCTCAGTGTAGATCTCAGATCTACGTCTATAGTTCAAAGGTATGTGCAGATATGTTGATATGTTTTTAGGAATTAATGTTAAGTGTTAATGTCAGCGATGTATGGTTGGCAGGATGTGCACACAGACAGGCACACACGTAATGTAATACACGGTCATCACCACACTGGTCTGGTCTGGTCCCTAAAAGACAAAAGCAAACAAGTTAGAGTTATACCAAAAACATGGAATGTGTACAATTGTTCAATACAACTTAGATATTTAAGTGAGGTTGTTAAACCATAAATCTGTAATGGTAGTTAAATATACTAGCCTATAGTATTTCACTGCAAACAAAGCAACATTTTGTGTTTTATTCATTTTTGTTTAAGGATAGTTGATAGCCAAACAGTTTAAAGTAAACAGCTTAGAACACTTTGTAGGCAAAGGGTGTGTTGTTGCTGTTGATAATCATAAACTGAGTCTTAAGGATGGACCATTCTGATATTAAGCATCTTGATAAACAACTACACTATATCTTACAGCTTGCTAGGTCTGTCCACATTTTTTCTACAGATTACAATGTAGGCCTACCTTAGGATGTAGCCTACAGCAACTGGGAAGCTTTAATTTATAGGCCATAATAATGCAGAAATGAGTAGCCTAGGCCAAGTAAACATACTCTGCAGCTATGTTGAAAGCACAAACGTTATACCTCAACTTCTGTAGTGTGTTTTAACAATACTTTGGTCATATAGTCCGTTTCCAAACAGTAAGGTTTTCATCAGGCCCCTTTCCACAGGTTATCAAGAGCCAGATAGTATAACGTTAGTTAAAATGCTACTGGTTAGTGAGCAAATGTAACATCAGTGCTTAGCTGGGAGCGACGTTAGGTTTGAATGTCGTTAGCTAACGTTATCGAAACCTACAGCTTAAACGGTCAATTTAAAGTGACGACTTATTAACGTGGATTAGGTGGGTTTCATAACTTTCCTTACATAATAAATATCAACAGATAGGATAAGTGCTAACGTTAACTATTCCCCTAACATTAGAACTACCGAGTTTGGCTACTTATGACCTATCATTTCATACATAGCCTATAGTATAGAATGCTACATAACATAATGTTTGACGACATAAATGAGTCAAACCAGTCAGACCACTTACCTTGTCTGTAGTTAGAGAAATGTGCCTCTGGAGGAGAGTTTTACGAGCAAGTAAAGTATCACGGCAGGCCAAAACGTTCAGAAGATTCACAGCTCCAGTGGTGGAAAGATTGATTACAGCGGACCAGCTGTTGATTGCTTTCAGGTGCAGGTCACGTCATAATGCTAAAAGTTGCCGCCAAGGCGGTCAATGTTAACTCAATGGGAATTTATTGCTTTTTTGCTTATTGCTTTTTTATCATAAATATCTCAAAGTATAAAGTTTGCAAATGTAAAAAATACATTGTACAATTGTCCGTTACAAGACCTTTGTAGGAGTGTTTGAATGACGTCAAACGGTTCAGTGGTTTTAGTGTTATTAAACGTCAAATTTGGTCGGAAGAAGAATAATAAAAGACGATAATAAGAAGAACAGTGATAATTTGTATTTACATGCAATACAATTAACTGTTGTCCTGTGCACCTGACCATTCCATGTCGCATGCATGTCTCCCTTGCTAGTAGGGCTGACAGTGATGGTATATGAATGATGCATGTAATATAGCCCATTCAACTACTTCTTTTTATTTTGCTTGTGCAGATGCTGTTTTATGTATGCCAGTGCCTGAAGGCATGCTTTGTTTTAACTTTTCCTAAAGGAATAAATGTGATAAGCCAGTTTTTGTCTCAGTCCCTTCACCGTCTGACTTATAGTTATTACTAATATATTAATAAAGCTTAACCAACTTTATTATAAGGGTCCCCCATACTGATAGTTATATATAACTAATATATTAATTAAGCTTAACCAACTTTATTATAAGGGGCCCCACGCTGATAGCTATATACTACTAATATATTAATTAAGCTTAACCAACTTCATTGTAAGGGTCCTATGGGGAGTGGTTCATATTGGGATAGGCAGAAGCACAGTTTAACAACATTTAGTTAAATAATATGTCATTAACTTTTCTATTAACATATAGCTTGTAAATAAACATTTAACATTTAAATGATGCAACTGATAATGTTGAACATGATAACTGTTAATTAGTGCCAAAAATACATTTAATTAACTATTAACAAATATTAATACAATATTAGTTAATAGATTTGTTAAAACATTAACATAGAGTTTATGCAAAAACTAATATTTAATTAATGATGAAAAAACTATTAACTTGTGCCAAATAGATATTTTAGTAACAATTAACAAATATTAACAAAGGGTTAGGTAATTACTAGTTTGCTATTTATTATGGCACCTTATTATGGAGTGTTACCAGCATTGGTAGTAAATAAGTCTATATCTAAAATATGTTTATAAATAATACTTAATAAATTATGTAAGGGATAATGGACGACACGGTGGTCTGTTCACAGAAGTTAATGCACGGTCGAGGTTGTAAAACGGCCCTGACGCGAAGCGGAGTAAGTCGTAAGTGCATTAACTTCTGTGAACAGACCACCGTGGAGTCCATTATCCCGCTTATTCCACTGTTGCCACTTTTTACTTACAATTTAAACGTTTTAATCACTAAAACTGTCTTGTTTGTAGAACTAATTTCTTCCGACACATATCAACTAATTTCTCAACTCACAGGACAAACTGCCGTTACTAGTTCTAAATGGATGGTTGCTACGGCCAAAGGCCAGTCGTTAGTTCTATCTCTCCCGTTGTCAAGCGGGCGTATCCCAAGAGTCTGATGAACTTTAGCTTTGAAACATCGCTATTTTACTTAGCCTGCTGTCATCAATCTAGCTAAAAGCCACCTCCGTCATATGCTACAATGTTGCAATGTTCTGAACGTCTGCATTTTACAGCTTGGATGCAACGTGACCGTTCATTTAAACTTCACAACGAGTTCGGCGAATTAATATACAAGTGTGATACAGCCAAAAAAATGGATCTACTTCATAGGTGTGCAGATAACATACGGTTAATGGTCGTTCTAAATTAAGTAGGACAATGGGAAATTCAACCAAGCAGTGGAATAAACAATAATAATTTGTCTGACGTAATGTTTCCATTATTTAACAGTTGTTACATACATATGCATATGAACTAATGATTAGTTAGGATGTGGATACATGTTTTATAAACCACTTACTAATACTATAATTCATGATTAACTCAGGAGTTACAAGTAGTTAGTTAATGATATGTTGTGAGCTCATCTAAAGTGAGGACTTTCTATGCCTTCCAACACATTTTCAAATATAATATACTGTACTCAACAAAATAAGGTGTTTTGTGTGTGGAGGTCATTCAGCAGCAAAAAATGGAATGTTCTGCATGGGCACAAAAGTAGTAACTAAGTTCAGTTAAGATTTATGTTTGATATTGTACTACAAACTCTGTTAACACTTTGAGTTATATAAATTGCAATATTGCGTTTTTGTTCCCATGCATGGAGTGCCAAAAACGCAATATTGCGTTTAGCTTTTTTTTTTTACAAAGATGGACACTCTAACACACCTTATGGGCGATTTTGGGAACACTATGATGAATAGAACTGAAATAGATGACGATCAAAAAGTCATGAAAACGCATATCTGGATATTTGATCTGGACATTTTATCGGCTTTTGATGGTTGCTGCTTTGGGTCAAATCAGGTCAAAACCAGGCCATTTATTTTCGTGGGTTTATCACTAGGTGGCAGTCTCACTAGGTCACTTCCCGGAAACTTTACAGGCAACACTTCATATTTCATAAAAGACGCTATCTCCATTTCTAGAAAAAACCAGGGATTTTGATGAAAACTAGCCACTGTTTAGATTGGGATTTCTTAGGAACAGAGGCATGTAGAAATAAATGGTTTGTACCCACTGAGAGCTTAAAGTCTCACCTTTCAAACGAGCCATAGTATGTGTCCATAGCTATAACATAGAATACGCTGTGGCTCTAAAAAAATCATCAACAATGATCTAGATTGCTGGCACTCTGGGCCAAAGCTTCCGAAAAAAGCGTGGCATTCAAAGTGTTAAATTAAATTCCGTATTATTTATTTAACAGCTGTGTTTAGTATTATTTGAATAGCAGCAGTAACAATCAAAATTCAAAAGGTGTTGCACAGAGCCTTAAGCCTGAACAAGTCCATGTACATATTATAAGAGTTTGGGCATGGATTACATCAATGTTATTTGCTCCCTTGTTTGTAGGCATCCTTTTTGCTGTGACTGTGATTGGCCCCGCTTTCGGGTACATTTTGAGTGCACTCTTGCTACGTTTTAATGTGGATATTGACAAGCTTTCTCAAGGTAAGTCTATACTATAGAGATAATAGTAATTATATGCATCATTACTGTACTAATGTAAAGTAATGCTATAGTAGTTGATTTCCTATAGTAACATGTGCTAACAACTATTAAAAGCTTTAGAAAACACATGCTGACAGAAGAGAGAAAATGCTCTTTCCAATTCTAAGAGAGCCCTTTCTCTGCAGTGCTTTAATAAAGGAGCGAATATCTGTCTTGGAATTTCATAATTTTAGGAGCAAGGGGCCATTTTCCTTCATTATCACAAAAAACAAATACAATTGTGGCCCAATGGCCACATTCCAAAGCACAAAGGCCATTGAGTAAAATGGGTTGATTTTTTTCACCCGACAAATAAATAACTTGGCGCTCTGATAAAAACACAATAGATTTTAAAGTCCATCTAAAGAGTTTTTTTACCTTAAAATAATGTTTTCAAAATCATTTTGATGGCACATAAACTCTTAATAGGGCGAACAGCACTTCTGCACTCTGACGAGGTCTTATCCCTTGTAAAATAGACTTAGAAGTTGCTGTTTGGGTAGGAACAATGGAAAAGAGCTACTATGCTATATATAGTAGAGTACAAATAGATAGGCTACTTATAGGAATTTGGAGCTCTCTTTCTTCAGCCTGCTGTTGATGCATTCCCTATATATTGCTAAGCTAAGTGGTTTTCGGATTAGAGCTTAGATCGGGCCCAGAAAATCAAGCCCGAGCCGACCCGAGCCTGTGCACGTTCTGTCCGAGCCCGGCCCGACCCGACACATTACCTGTAATTATGAGCCCGAGCCCGATTTCAACCCGACATTTTTTTTTTTAATACATGGTTATATCTGATGTTCTCAAATACAACTTGGAGTTGTTTGAACGATAGAAATCTGTTAAGAATTATCTAATAAATAATGGACGAAGCATGTAACTGCGCTGTTTGTTTATTCAGAATGGAATTGATTGCAAAAAGATCTGAATGAAGAAACCTGAACAATGATGAACACAGACAATGAACGAGAAATAACTAGTTTGGATGACCTAGGAGTAGGCCTAGGCTACTATAACATTTAAACAAGGTTTTAGAATAGGCAGAATAATTATTTTAAACGAAATAAACATTTAAAAAAATATTACAAAACGTAGTGCAAAAATGCTGCTTCATGTCCCTCCCTAATAGGCTAATGATCTAAAACAGCCTACAAAATGAACAAGAAAGAATGAACTTTGGATGGCCTAGCCTTAAATGCCTATAAATTAACAAAGTTTATATAAATAGAATAATTTGAACACAACAAATGGTAGTAGGGGGGCCTATGTGTCTAATTTGGGGGCTTGTGGGATTCACATGTTAATTTTTGGAGAGTGTTATATCTTTGTTCTAAGGGTTCTTAAGAGTAAAAAAAAACATGTCTCCATTTTTTTTTTAAGGTTTTGAAGGACCCAAATCAAAGGTCAAATTCAGAAAAGGTCAAATTTGGTGTTTTGTCCATAAACCTCACATTGCTGGTATTATAGCATAGGGTTTGATGCCAAAAAGCAAAGATATTCTACAAGGTAGTGTGCAAAAGTGGGCCACATAAACAATACAACATTATAAAACATGTTTAGGCTGATGATTGATCTCTTTAACAAGAAATTGTGCCTAAAATTCTCAAAATTGTCCGCTTAAAAAAATAATACTTCAATATCAATACTATCAATTCATGCCTATTAGTGTGCTTGAGTGTAGGCCTAGCCTGCTCTGTCAGTTCTTGTCTACACCCATTCAGAGCACAAAGTGCAGAGATCTCTGTTAAATCAAGTTTAATAGACTTTTACATAGTACCAGCTGAAGTCTGTAAGGCCTTCCGTAGCCTATGTAAGTGTGAAGAAAAGAAAGGGTAAAGGATCAGATAGACAAACAGACAGGTGTGTGTGTGTGTGTGTGTGTGTGTGTGTGTAAGAGAGAGAAAGAGAAAGAGAGACACTACAAGCATGGAAGGATTATGAACTTTCAGGCCCCTGGGCCCAGATGTATTAAGGGCCCCCCACTAATTGTTGCGGGTGACATTTTAAAAAAATTATTTGATGTGATTTCCTGTATTCTGGTGCATTTTGGGGATGGCCAATACTTTAATTCAATCAGATTCATAGCCTATGTGTTGATATGATGTGTTGATATTGAGGCAATGATTCCATGCAATGGCTTGGGCCCCCTGACTCCTTGGGCCTCTGGGCTTGGGCCTGGTAGGCCCGTGCAGTAATCCATCCCTGACTACCAGTGACAGTTGGCTGATGATAGAATTAAGAATATCGAATAACCTGAAGCACATAGTGCTCTGTTCTTCATGGTTGGTGATATTAGTGACCTTCTAGCCTTCTACATTTGAGCAAGCACTTTTTCATAGTTCATGTTGGCACAGTCTAGTTAGGTTATATTCTGAGGTGTGTCTTTCTGTTAGTCAGGTGATGGCACACATATTCTAAAAGAAACAGATTTTGGGCTATGTATCCAGTGGCAGATATGTGTGGACTGGTGAATGACCCATCACTAGAGACATATGCCAAATTTCTTGTTTTTTTCCATGAGAGAGTATGGAGATGGGGTTCACAGATCAGCCAACGATTACATTGTTACAGTGCAGTTAATTTACAACAGAACAAAGCAGTTTGGCACAGGAACTGCTACAAATCCACCTGTAACAGTGAGCATCTGCAGCATGCTAAGATTCACTACTAGAAATCATGTGAAGCAGGCAGGACTCCGTGTCTTCAGAAAAGACGTGGTAGACCATCTTCTGAACCTGCAGCAACACCTGCAATTGCATCAAGTCCATCTAGAGGGACTTTGTACACTTGTTTAGCAGCAGCTGCTGGCAGCATAGATAAGTGCTTCTTCTGTCAGAAGCAGACAAAAGAGCGTCTTCATGAGGTGTCCTCTTTCAATGCAGGCAACCAACCAAGAACTATCAGTAATATTTTGAAGTCAATGACTTTTAACAGGTAGCGTTGTAGTAATGTAGTAGTGTAAAGATGCTAGGATGGGGAAAATGTGTTCATATTTTTTGTGTGTGTGAGCAGCTGCATTTTGAATAAGCTGTAAGCTCTTTAGACAGGTATTATTACAGCCAGCATAATAGCATTGCAATAGCATTGCAATAGTCTATCCTTGACATGGCAAAACATTAATTTCTCGGCATCTGGTAAGGATAAGGACTTCCCTATCTTTGAAATGTTCCTTAAATGGTAAAATTAAGTTTTGGTGATCTGTTTTATGTAATTACTTAGTGCTAGGTCCTGGTCAATTATAACTCCCAGGTTTTTAACACTTGTGGATGAGGTCAGATGGAAGATCACTATATGTAGCCTGTGGTGTGGATAGACTTCTGTTTTATCTGAGTTCAAAAGCAGGAACTTATTCGTCATCCATGTCTTTATATCTCTCATACATGTGTCAAGTTTGGCTAACGGGGTTAATTCATCAGGTTTTATGGAGAGGTATAGTTATGTATCATCTGCTAAACAACAGGGGCCCCAGTACTGAGCCTTGAGGCACTCCATATTTTTTACCATAATCTGGGTAGATGGTTTATTATGGACCTGTACAAATTGTTGACGGTTAGGAAGGTAAACCAAGCGAGTGCTGATGATCTAAACCAAGCATGGTCTATGCTGAGTCCAGGGAGGACCAGCATCGATTTGATGCCTATCCCCGAAATTTTTATAATCTAAGCCTTATCCAGTAGTATGTCATGGGTCTATGGTGTTTTGAAAAAATGTGGAGGTGAGATCTAATATGAGGTCCATCTGGAGGACCATCTTTCAGCAATGGCGTAGGTATGTGTATTTAGTGAAACTGATTGGTTATTGATCTTAGGCCAGGTTTTTTTGTGAACTTTATTCAACATAGGTGATTTAGGGCTTTATAAAACAGGTAAAAAAATGTCTTGTTCATAACAACACTCCAATACCCCCCAAAAAATGAACATACAAAATTAACAAACTAATGTTGGATTAGAAATAAAACGTTGGATTAGAAATAAAAACCTCTATTAAACTGGGCAGGTTCAAACAGTCCAGGTTGATGGGCCCGTCAGTTTTGATGGTAGCCTCCTGCCTGAGCTGAGCCCTGTAGATGATTTGGGAGGGATTGATTAAAGCAAGGCTATATGCTGCCTGCTATAGATAAATATAACCATTATATAAAGAAATAGCATACTTACATGGTTCTACATGTTGTCATGCAAGAACAAGATTGCGTCCACAGTTGCTGGTTTCAGAGCGGTCCGTCTCTGCTCTATCGTTCGGCCAGCTGCGCTGAACACCCGCTCGCTGCTGCTGCTTGCTGGAATGCAGAGGACGGATCTTGCCAGCCTGGCTAGTTTTGGGTACACCAATCCATTGACTTTCCACCATTTCAGTAGCTCCCTGTAGTCATCCATGGCATGCCTCTGTGAAATGCACATAGCCACTTCATTATCATCTGGTTCATGATCATCCTCTTGGTTCTCCCACTCTGCAAAGTCTGGGTCTCTCCTGGGCCTTGCTGCTGGTGGTTCAAAGCCAGTATTGCTCAATGCACTGTCAGCCGCTGCAGCATCTTCCTCCACAGACAAGAGTAGGGTGCGAATGTGGGCATGTACTTCGGATATTTCTACAGGGGACATCATCCTCAGTTTGTTGAACTTGGACCAATATTCTCGATGCGCGCAATCTCACTGCGGGTCTCCAGCTTCTCCTGTAGCTCTGGGTATATGTCTAGCACTGACTTGAGTGTGAGATAAACTGTGCTAAATTGTGTCTCCCCCATCTGTAGCACCGTCTTGGATAATTGCGTAACCAGGCCAGATTGTTTTAAATATCTGACTAGTCCTTTGGCAGCCGATATAGTCTCACCTATGTCAGGCGCGTTGTCGGCAAGTGCGTCTGTTTGTAGACCATGGCGAAGAACTGTATTTATTAGATGATCCAGACAGGAAAGCCTTCTGTACGGCTCCAGGGCTTTGACAATGTTACTACCCTGATCAGTCACCCACACTATTTGGTTGAGGGAGCAAGGGTCTAGGCCAAATTTATTCACCAGCAGGCGCAGTCTCGTGCCTGATGTTCTTCCCCGTTTTCGCTTCCTCAACGGGAAACATTGCGGTTGTTGGAGTTTTGGATAATCGCGGGAGATATAATGGCACGTTATAGCCATATAGCTTAGCTTTCGGTAGTCGTCCGTCCACATATCCGTGCTCATCCCTGTGTCTCCGATCTTAAGAACATCTTTGAGAGTCTGTGTCAGAACTTCCCTCTTCTCATCAGCCATTTCAAGGCAATGCTTGGAAACGGTGCTGTGGTGAGGCAGGACGGACTGGGCCGACACACGACCATATGTAGCACCAACATTAATTAATTCTTGAGCTATAGCTTGGAAGCCCTGGCCACTTACAACGTAAAATGGCCTTATGTCCCTGCAGCAAAACTCCTCACATTTCTCTGTGAGTGCTTGCCTCGCCTTCATGGGTATACTTTGTATAGTAACAAAAGTCAAGTCAAGTTTATTTATATAGCACATTTCATACACAGAGGTCATTCAATGTGCGTTACATAAACAAAACCAAACAATAATAACAAATAAAAGCATAGAAGGGCAATATAGTCAAAGAATAGTTAAAAGGTAAAGATCATAATAAAAAGAAAACATAAAACACAAGGTAAAATCATTTAAAAATAAAGAATAATTAGTAAGCAAAAACAAAGGCAAAAGTAGTAAAAAAAGTAATAACAGACAAAGTAGAATAATTATCAAGGCAGATTCAGAATTTGTAACTCGCACAGTTAGCAGAAAGCATCTGAGAACAGTTTGGTCTTAAGTCTAGATTTAAAACTGGCTACAGTTGGGGCCTTTTTAATGTCATCCTCCTAAAGTTGGTTCCACAGCTGAGCATAGATAGCAGCTAAAAGCTTTTTTTTCTTTTAGTTTAGTTCTAACTGTAGGTTTTACTAGCAGGTTTTTCACCTGGGACCTGAGAGGACGAGAAGGTGTGTACTGCTGAAGCATGTCTGACAAGTATTTAGGTCCTGCTCCATTTACTGATTTATAAACAAGCAATAGTGCTTTTAAAGTCAATTCTGTGACTTACTGGAAGCCAGTGCAAGGACTTAAGAATTGGAGTAATGTGGTCAGTTCTTTTTAGTTTTGTTAGAATCCTAGCTGCTGCATTTTGTATCGCCTGAAGCTGTTTAATAGTCTTTTTAGGAAGGCCTGTGAACAGTCCATTGCAGTAATCAACCCTGCTGGAGATAAATGCATGAATGAGTTTTTCTAAGTCATGTTTTGACATCAGCCCTCTGAGTTTGGCAATATTTTTGAGGTGGTAAAAAGCTGATTTAGTTATCGCTTTCATGTGGCTGTTGAAATTTAGATCACTGTCAATTAATACACCAAGATTTTTAACAGTATCCTTTGCCTTCAACCCTTTTGTGTCAAGGAGAGTGGCAACCCTAAGTCTTTCCTCATTTTTACCAAATATAATTACTTCAGTTTTTTCTTTGTTCAGCTGAAGAAAAGTTTGAGACATCCAGGTGTTGATTTGTTCTATACACTGACACATAGATTCAAGAGGACCATAGTCATTTGGTGATAGAGCTAAGTAAATTTGTGTGTCATCTGCATAGCTATGATATGAAATCAAATTATTTTGAATGATTTGTCCAAGTGGGAGCATATAGAGGTTAAATAATAGTGGCCCCAAGATCGACCCCTGGGGAACACCACAGGTCAAGGACGTTGGTGTTGAGGTACAGTTTCCGATGGCAACAAAGAAGCCCTTTCTTTGTAGATATGATTTTAGCCAGCTGATAACTATGCCTGTAAATCCAACCCAGTGTTCTAGTCTGTGTAGTAAAATATTGTGATCAACAGTGTCAAATGCTGCACTAAGGTCCAGTAGCACTAGGACTGATGTTTTACCTGAATCTGTGTTGAGGCGTATGTCATTGGAAACTTTAATGAGAGCTGTTTCAGTGCTGTGATTTGCCGAAAACCAGACTGAAAGTAATCAAAATACCCATTTGATGTTAGGAAGGTGGTAAATTGATTAAAGACTACTTTTTCAATAATTTTGCCAATAAAAGGTAGATTGATATGGGCCTGTAATTGTTTAGCATGGAGGCATCCAGGTTATTCTTCTTGAGAAGTGGCTTTACAACAGCTGTTTTCAGTGCCAGACAGCAGTGATGCATTTACAATTTGAAGGACATCCGCATCCGCTAAGAGGTGAAAACAGTTTTGAAGAAATTGTAGGCAGAGTGTCTAAGACACATGTGGAAGAGCTGAGATTCTGTACCGCTTTTCAAGTGTTTCAGAAGTCATCAAGCTGAACTCTGACCTCAAGTTTAGTTTCCCTCTGTTTGTTGCTGGAAGTTCAGGTTGTTGAATTTGTAATTGAGCAGATATGTTGAGTCTGATTTTGTCAATTTTACCTTTAAAAAAAGATGAAAACTCATTGCATTTATTAGTTGAGAGAAGTTCAGGCTTAATTGTGAGGGGGGGATTTGTTAACTTATCAACAGTTGAAAAAATAGTGTTATTTGAACTTCTATTGATAATGTTAGAAAAGAAAGACTGTCTTGCTTTGCATATTTCAGAGTTATATGCGGAGCATCTCTTTATGGATTTCATAGTGGATCTGAAGTTTGTATTTACGCCATTTTCTTTCAGTCTTCCTACACTCTCTTTTTAGAAGTTTAACTGCTGGATTTGGCCTCCATGGTGCTTTCTGTTTGTCCTTAACTTTCTTGAATTGTAATGGAGCAATGTCATCCATAATGTTTGCCATTTTTGCATTAAAGTGATCAAATAAGTCTTCAAAGTCTGACAGTTGACTTGACTTTAGTGAAAGTGCTTGCTCAAAGAGAGCACTTGTCTGATCATTTATGATTCTCCTTTTTACCATCATAGCTGTGTTTTGAGTGTGTGGGGACATAGACACATCAAAGAACACACAGAAATGATCAGATAAGGCCAGGTCTTTAACAGCTGTAGAGACATCGAGACCCTTTGTGATAACAAGGTCGAGGGTATGGCCGAGAGAGTGTGTTGGCCCCTGTACATGCTGTGTTAGGGAGAAAGTATTGATTAGTGCAATGAATTCCTTGGCATAATTGTTTTCAGGATTATCCACATGCAAGTTTAGATCCCCTGATATAATAAGACAGTCAAACTCTATGCAAACAACTGATAGCAGTTCACCTAGCTGTTCAAGAAAAACTTTAGCTGAATGTTTTGGAGGCCTGTAAATTGTCAGTAAGAAAATCTGAGGAGAAGACTTAATGCATGCACACAGATATTCAAATGAAGTAAAGTCACCGAATGACGACTGATTGCACTGAAAAGACGTCTTGAAAATTGTGGCTATCCCCCACCTATTTTATTTGCTCTGGTAGCACTCAAAAAACTGAAATTGGGGGGAGCTGATTCGATAAGAGTAGGAGCACTGTTTGTTTGATCTAACCATGTCTCAGTTAAAAGTAATCAGATCATTAATTAAGAATGATTTGTTTGAAAGAGATCTGATATTTAGGAGTGCTAGTTTTGCTGTAAGTGTTGGGGAAATATGATCCATGAGGGAAATCTGAGGTTGATGTGGTACGGGTAGGAGATTGGACTGGTTTACCCTATAAGCTCGATGCATTTGTGTTCTATTTCTTGTCAATACAGGAATAGAGAATGTCATGGGCTTACTGGGTCCCGCATGTTCTCAAACTACTGTCAGTACCATTTATATTGCAGGGACCCTGAGAATATCATGCATTACAGTCATCATATAATTGTCCCTTGCTGCTGCCATCTGTATTTTCCACTGCACATTCCATGCTATATGCCGGCTGAGAAAATGAACTAAGAGGTTGCTGCTACTTAAGAGATCCTTCTAAACGGGGAGGGCGAGGGGGTGGAGGTGCCCTTCACTTCTTTGGTTCTAATGATCTTGGGCTAGTAAAACTCTGCATGGGTACTGGTAGCAGTCTCTCCATTCTTGCAGGGAACATCATGTGCTTGGGTGGGGATGGTGATGGGTATTCAGGGATCCTGTGGAGTTTGAGTGGGTGGTGGGATGACAGGGTGGGATGGTGATGGGAGATTAGGGGGGTTTGTGTGGCCTGGGGAGTTTGATTGGGTGGGGATGTGATTGGGTGTGGGTGGTGATGGGAAATCAAGGAGGTTGGGGTTGAAAATTGATCCAGAGTCTCCATCTGCCTGCTGAGGTTCTGGGAAGTTTGTTGCAGATGCTCCGCTTTCAGCATGTATTCCAGTAGTGTATTCCATGTTGTTGTGTCTTTGTGGTGACAAGGAGACGACGGAGGTGGGGAGGGGTATTGATACTGGTGTTACAACATGACCCTTCCTTTCTGATATCCTCTCAGCAGCTTTGATAGGTGCCATCTCCTCATGCTCATCACATCCATTTGTTTGCTGAGATTCCAGGGAGTTTGACGCCAGTGATTGACTTTGAGTCATTTTAGCAGCACCCATCTTAACTTGTCCAGTGGACATGGCTTGGCATTGTTGAGCTGGTTGTTTATGTTTCTCAAGGTCTGCATTTCCAGTGGAGGCTAGCGGGTGGTTATCAGAGGGCCCCACAGCAGGGGAGGTTGGGCATATCTCTGTTTCAGCCTGTGCAGAGTGTTTTGGTTTTGCTGAGTTGTTGAGGTCATCCGCTTGTTCCGTCTGTATGGCCACTGAGCGCTTATCAGAGGCTCGGCTCAAGGTTGGCAGAAAAAATGTTGGGTGCAGGAGAGAGAGGTGATAGTATTCGGTTAAGATCTTGGCCCCAGTCCAACTCAGCTCTGTGCTATTTGGTCTGGAAGTATTCCCTGCGATTCCAAAAAGGTTAAAATTTGTCAATAAAATTCATCCCAACTGAAAAGCATGTTTTTGCGAGCCAGGTGTTTAAACTGAATAGTCTGGAAAATACAAAGCTTCCCTCTGCTGGGAGGGCCACTGATGAAAAATTTGTATTCCAAGCTCATATAGGGCCGAGAAAAGTTCCTTGAAATCTTCTTTGACATACAGCTGTTCTCTGTAGATGTCATTTGCTCCAACATGCACAATGATCGCTTTGATAGTTGCATATTTTGACACCAGTTCTGCAAGCTTGTTTTTTGTGTCAGACACTGAAGCATTTGGGAAACAACATACAATCATCCTTTCCCCATTTATATGTCTCACAGCAGAGTCGCCTAGAACGAGGGTTGTGGGATGAATAGGTGTCGAGTGCTGCCCATCTTTCTATTGTTGTGGTTTGATCGCTGCCTGCTTTGGGTCTGTTCCCTGGGAAATTCCTCTCTCCGTCCGGAGGCATTCAAATCTGTTCCATAGTGTTAGGGGCTGTGGGCTTCCCTTAGGACCACAAGCCCTGTAGTAGTTTGCTGATCTGTCTGTATTTCTGATACGAGGCCTGAAGTTAACATCTGAATTTACTGGTGTTGAGGTAATTACAGTTCTTGTATTACGTTTTTTGTTTTTTGGTCTGGCACCTTGCCTGTGCCAAGGCTCTGTTCTCACATTTCCCTTTGTGAGGTCGATGCATTCTTCTGCTCTATTAGCAGTGATATTAGACTGCTGGGTTACATTCTCTGCATTTCCAGTAGTTGCTGTACTCACTTCATGAGATGCCTCTCGTAGTTCATCTGTCATTGATGGAAGGGCATGCATCTTTGATTCCAAAGTAGAAATCCTCTGTTCTAGCTCAGTACATTTTCGGCATGATCTCCTGGGTCTCTGGCCGGAGGAGCGCATTTTGTTTTAATCCAACTTCAAGGTGAATTGCCGTTCAGTTTTTGCTCGTTGACTTGGCTGGCTCATTTAAAGTAAAAAACTAACCACTAAAGTTTCATATTTAAATGTACTGGTTTCACTGTTTTTGCTAAACTAGCTTGTAAATGAAATAAAAGAATGAAAAAGAGTGGAAATTGCTAAAAGGATAGGTGAAGCAGGAGCAGTGTGAAATGCGTCCTACTCGCTTGAGTAGGAGAGAGAGAGCGACATTGAAGGCTGACTATCATCCTTTCTGGCAATGCAAGCCTGCTTCATGTGTCTGTTCATCGTCAACGTCCCTTTTTTTTGCTATCATAGGCTAGCAGCGTGCTGCACTTAATGCACTGGACAAAGCCGACACATATGTTGTCACTGCCCACGACTTGTTTGAAATGGTTCCATACCTCCGACTTTCCTCCAGACTGGGTCAAGTTAATTCTCCTGTTTTTATTTTATCCTTAACATCTCGAGGCTCTATGTTGCACCTTAGCTGCGCCTTCAGCAGCCAGCAGGCTGGAGGAGTGTGATGCGAACATGTGTCAAGTCTTTTTTTTTTTTTACTTTGTGTAACTTTGTACACATTTGTTACTTAGGCCTAGGCCTACTCAGATAAATATATATAGGCCTATATTTTTGTTTATGGAATATATTTCTCATCAGATTAGGCCAATAAAGCAATGATTTAAAAACAAAACAAAAAAAAAACAAAAACACAAACTCTCGATCAAAGGCCCGGCCCGGCCCGAGTATAGTGTCGGGAAATATCAGTCGGGTCGGGCTCGGGCAGAGAATCTAAACTCTATTTTGGATCCATAAAGTAGAATCAACGTTATTGTCATTTTAAAAACATGTAATATTTTGCAATATTTTTAACCCGACCGGAATGTGTCAAAGACGTTGAAAATATAATGGCGGGGGAAACCTCACAAAACAATGTTTTATCATACCGCTGTACAGGGATTTAGTTCACAAATATGTCACCTTTTTAAGAGTTGTAGTAGGTATGCATACAGGAAAACTGGGCTAAACCCTTCCCATAGCAAACAAAAAGTTGTGAGTTGGATTTCTGTAGAGGCTGTGTACAAGACACATAAGCCTGCAAAACTCTAACTGGGCACAATGTAAGCAACTTCCCTGTGAGGATGAGGAATGTGCACCACTCTCAGAGAGGAGAGGAGTGGCCATGCCCATATCAGCAGCTGCCTCGCCATCTAGCAGACAGCTCCCCAGCCTGTCATCTGCATCTGTGGAGATTACCTGCCATCTGTGAGGAAGGTTCCCCAGCAAAGCCCCCTTGCGTAGGAAATCATTGTCTCCAGGGGAAGAGGGCTTGCATGCAGGACTGTGACATGCAGTCTCACTCGCCTGTCCTTTTTTGGATGGAGGTGAAAGGAACTGAACCAGCACTGCAGGGGACGTTCCCTTAGCAGACCTAATGGTGGTCATTAAACCTAGCATTTTCTGTACTCTGTGGGCAGTCACAACCTTCCCTAGCAGGAAATTCCCCAAGGCCCCCTGTAAGCTGTCTATCCTTTGGGACGTGAGATATACATTCATGTTTACTGAATTGAAGTTCAGACCAAGAAAATTCACCTGTTGTCAAGGCTGCAGATCTCTCTTCTTCCAGGTCACTGTGAATCCTAGGGACTGGATATGAGCCAAAGCCATCTCTATCTTGGAGTACCTGGTCTCGAGAGGGAACACAGGTCAGCCAATCATCCAAATAAGGGAGAACCTTGAGGCCCTTTCACTGAAGGAGGGTCAAAATGACTGACACCACCCGGGTAAAAATGATTGGGGCCAGTAAAAAGCCAAATGGACCTGAAACTGGAAAAAAGAAAGGGTCTGTGTTCTTATGGAATATGAGAATGCTGGTATGCATTCTCCAGGTTGAGGGTTTTTGAACCACTTTCCTGGACTAATGGACTGCATCACTAATTTTGTGTGGAAGGAGCTTCAGATACGTATTGAAGCATCTAAAGTCGAAGATAAGCCAATGGCTGCTGTCTTTTTTGGGATTATAAAATAGATGGAGTAGAACCTAATCAGCTGTGAGCTGGGTGGCCCCTCTGAAGTTGCGCCCTTTTGCAGCCCTGTCCAATACATCTTGTGACCCTGGGTAGAAGCTCTGACCTGGTGTCATAGGTAAACTCATGAGCTCAGTTTTTATGGGCTCCTATATCTGTCTGTCCTATATCACGTGTCAGCTGTGATTGTGCTAACAAGGCGGAGTCAATGAAAGCCTTGGAGTCTCCCCCACAGTCTTGCATAAAGCCGTCAGAATAATAGCTAGGCCATTGCCCATATGGGCTGCCTGCACCGTGCCATTAAACGAGCGAGTGATCAGCTAGCAGCACAGTGGTAGCTACAGACACGCGAGCTGGCCCTAAAGATGTCCAAGAGGCTATCGCTTTCTCAACATCATCATGCAGGCTATGAGAAAACCCACTAGCCGATATAGGGCACAGTGTGAAGGTAATTAAACTGATAACCAACTCAAACATGGGGTGCACCAGTGAAACGTGGGGGGCAACAGTGATTTAGGGCACATTGTTTAAGATAGATAGACTGCACAATAGAGACAGTAGAAGATAAAAAAAAACTAAAATACTAAATATACTAAAAAAACTAAATAAAACATCCACATAGTATGCTTAAGGATGATCAAGCATGAGGCGTTTGCAGTGATAGGGCAGGAACTGAGCCTGTAGTTCTGTATGCATGGTAAAGTGCTCTATGAGAGCGGGTGATGGTGCAAATAAATACGTCCCACAGTGTAACAGTGCAAGAAAAAAGACCAGCATAAAATAAAAATGGACATATAAGAGAATAATGTAGACAAGTAATATATAAAGCTATATCAGTGCAAGAACAGGTTGAAGTAATAGGGTTACAGCCAATTGGTCAAGTATTAAATAAAAAGTATTAAGTATTAAGTACAGCCACAATCCAGGCTGTGGGAGGGAGGGAGGGGAGTGGGCATTACTTTGAAATGGCCACTTCAGTCGCGCATTACGCGGCGTGAAGCTGCGTGAAACTTTAGTACCACTTTCAGCCACTGTGCATCGCTCTGCCACTGTACATCGCTCTGTCAGTAGCCTGCCTGCCACCCCTTCTGAAAAAGCAGGAGGCTACCTTTAAAGGGACACCAGGCAACGTTTTCGTGTTAATTAATCATCTTCGTAAGTTGGTATATGGTTAAATAACTCATTACAGGGCGAATGAAGACTCTCTCGCCCGCCCCTATACTGCCTGTAAGAAGAATTTCCCACTTGCAAGTTCGGTGTATCCTACCTACCGACCGAAGCAGGATCAGTTTACATCCTGCATACAGCACAGAGGCAGGCTAACGAAACTCTAGCGATTGTTGCAAACGTGTGTATAATGGCAGAGCCAGTGAAGAAGCAGCGAAAACCCTTGATGGAAGATGCAAAGAAAAGGAAAAGAGCTTCAGACTGAGCGAGGGGGAGTTTCGTAGAGAAAAAGCATCACGCTTGCCTGGTGTCCCTTTAAACATAATTGTTGCCTAAAGGAATCCCAGCCTACGAATTCAATGACAAAATAAATCATGCATAATTAAACATTACCTCGATTTAGGCTACTTGGGTAGCCTATGGCATAAGGCTTGGCTACACAGTGGTACCGGTGCCGCTCCACAAAACGAAAAAATATCTTAATTTGCTGTCTACGTTATTGTCAGTGTTGGGGGTAACATGTTACAAAGTACAATTCAAATTTCAGTAATTCGTTACGGTTACTGAATAACTGTAACATCCATCCTGCGTTACTCTTGATATCTCTAATATATTGACTTATTGTTTCCATAGGCATGCAGTGCTTGCTTGTTGAAAATATAGATTAGCCTAGACACATTATTTTATGGTAGAGATATGCGCAGGACAGAGCACGCATTCTCTCCTTGCACCGCTCTCCCTCAAACAGGTTGGCTTCAACCCGCACCTCCCCTACGCAAATCAAAACAGTGTCTTGTGCAAGAACTATTCATGCAGACTACAACTGGCGCGGTGTAGCCTACACAACTTTGTTCAAAATTGATGCATTCAAGTTAACTTTGTAAAGTTAGTGTTATAGCCTACTTATCACAACGTTGTCAATCGCAAACGCTAATTTATTCTAACGTCTCTCTACGGAACTACCTGTTTAATTTGCGGAGGACGAAAGCACCTTTTTGATAATTGAGCCAGTAGAGAAATAACTGTTCAGAACTAATCTATAGCCTAGGGTAGGCTTCTGCAGAAAACAATGTTGTTGGCGATGGAATACTATCTAGCGACGTTTTTAACAGGCTACGCAAAAGAGGCTTAGACAACTATGACCCACGTTTTGGTTTCGTAAATTAATTTGCCCTACTTCTTGACTGCAATGTAGTCAATTGACTGCTTGACAGGTTATTTTTATTTTTCTGTACAATAAACAAATACATCTGCTTTATGCCGCAGAATTACACACTTGGCCAGCCTATAGAACGGGCACATAGAGAGAATAGAGAAGACACAAGAATCTGTAGGCTATTTGTGGCGGGTTACCAGCAAACAATGTTTAATGCATTAACTCAAGACTTTGAAGCCCAAAGCTATGAAGGCATATCTGGCAAGTTAAATTAACTATGATTAAATGCTACCCGGCCCGCAATCTGACCCGCCTATTTACATAACGTGCGCTTTTGGTTAATATAGCCTATAACATGCAGTGTAGCCAATGTAAAACCTTTACATAAACAGGAACAGAAAGCCCTCCTTAATCACGTCAGCCTACCCCTGACATCACTTATCAAAAAGGCTAGCCTACTGCACGAAAACAAGCGTTGAACTCTTACAACACTGGCTGGCTAACTTAAAAGATGCGTACACATATGGGCGTTTCAAGCTTTTCAAAAGTGCATGTGTTTGTCGTGTTGGGGTGTTCCCCAGGAGGTTTTTTGAAATTCTGTCCACTTAACACACCATTTTAACGCAGCTTGGGAGGGACATAAATACTTTTAGCCTACAGAACAAGCAGCTGGCTCATGTGACGTGAACATTGGCTACCTCATGCATTATCACTATACTACCCTACATGGAGACATATCTCACGTTAACAATGGAGAAAACATAGGCTATTATTTGTGCGAATGGGTTAGCACAAACTTAGCTTTTGGTGAAGGGAGATGCTGATCACTAATTCATTTCTTTGTGCAACAGCCCATGTTCTGCGTTCACTCCAGTGAGACAAGTGAAATACATGTTTTTAAAGCCCTTTCATTGCCAGGCTATTTGCTACGATATTTACCTGCTATGCCTTCTGTTTTCATGGACAGCTAATGGAATCCACGTCATTCGTTTATCGTTGCTTCAATCCTACCCACGTATCTCCAGAGTTTGTAAGTTTGTCAGTCAGTTTCAGCCTCTCCTCTAGCTCATCTACACACCCATTGGAATTTATTTTGTTTTGTTACATTTTGTAACAAAATAAATAGTTAAATATAAGTTTTGTTACATTTTGTTACACTTTAGAGAAGACAAAGGGGGCCTCTGGATGGATGTCATTGTAGAGCAGTGCGATGTGCTCAATTAGGCTAGCTCCAGAGTAGGCTATGACTGACGTCGCGAATACGGACACGGCCGTTTAATATTATTGATTATCATTATTATTATTAGGAGGCCCCTCATTGGTCGAGGCCCCTGGGCTGAAGGCCAGGTAAGCCCCTGCATTAAGGCGCCAGTGGCTATAGGCCTAGTCAAGTTTGCAAGAAGGAGACATAACGCGTGAGCATGCCACACTATCCACAGCTGTGGTAGCGGGGGCAGGAGGATTACTGTTAGCACAGGCTTTATATAAAATTCTTCAACAGAAGGCCTGCCTCGAATGCAGGCTTGCCCAAAATAAAGGCTTGTGGTTTGCGCAGCCTACAGTAAGTAGGCTAAATAACAGACCCGCCACAATTTGTGGTATGATGATTTTTTACAAGCAAGGTGTTTTTGGTGCCCTACGCGCACTGCATGTTCTTAAATAACAATGATCATCAGTAATATTCAACCATTATTTTGTGTAAATGGGCTATGCATTAGGTCAGACACCAGGGGCCATATTC
Source organism: Alosa alosa (assembly GCF_017589495.1). NCBI lineage: Eukaryota > Metazoa > Chordata > Actinopteri > Clupeiformes > Clupeidae > Alosa > Alosa alosa. Next base: position 30,238,728 of record NC_063208.1, read on the forward strand.
ACAAAGGAGTTGAAAAATGACAACTCCTAAAGAGTGAGTCTTCATTGCTATGGATGACGTTATTACTCATGCACGAGCTTGACTGAAGTGACCACCTTGATTGGCTGATGATTGTAACGCGGGAATGATTCCAAACACCTCTCTTACGATGATGAGTGACAGGTGACAGGTCTGAGAATGCGTGCGCTACACAAGGACGGAAGATGATGAATAAATGGTGTTTGTAACAAACGGAAGTTCGGGAGGAGCATTACGGAATTTGCCTCCTTCAATCAGACAGGTTATTTATTCGCAGTCGGCCTCTATCTGCCGAAGTTGCAGCATCGGCGTCACTCCGCTTGCAAGGAGAGTTACTCCGCGAAACCATATCTTTGATTAGAGCAGAGTTGGATGTAGGATCGATTGCCCTCGTTTCGCAAGGAAAACAGACCTACGTCGCCTTCTCCAACAATCAGTTCACTTTCCTCTACTCCTACTATAGCCGACCAACCGAAAGCAACCTAGCATCCCCCTCTGTTCATGCAACATCGGAGTCCGTTCCTCCGGCATCTCCCTCTCTGTTCATGCAACACGTTTTTCAACTCCGCGTGCAGCCCACTACCTTGCCTTCCGCTACTGCGGCCTCTTTCTCTATTCCTAAACAGCTTTCCCCCTGCTCACTCAACTCAGCAAGTTATGGCAGCCCGCGTGCAGCCCACTACCTTGCCTTCCGCTACTACGGCCTCTTTCTCTTTCCAGCTAATCAACCCTCCCCACTTTTCTCTTTGCCTACCTAGGGTGCTGCGCAACCTCCTCCCCCTTCCCCTGTAGCAACCGCGTCACTACCCTTTCCCCAGCCACCTCCCGCTGGCGCGAACCGCGTTCGAGCCCGCGTTTTCCCCAGCCAGGGACCGCGTCCCTAGTTCTCCTGGAATCCTCTCTAATGTGTTGCTGCTCATCACTTCTCTTGCCATTATAGCTACCGCAGTTAGCTACAGCAGCCTATTTTAATTGTGTAGGCCTTACTAGCCTACTAAACATTGGGGTGCATTAGATGTTGAACTTCACAACCGCGTGTTTTTGGGCTGTCAATTTCAACATCTACTCTCTCCTGCAGCCCTCTATACAATTTGGCTAATTATTTTTCAATCGCATGGAAAGATCCCCCCTCCAGACTACGGACGCTCCGTTACTTTCTTCTGGTTTCAAACACAGCTCAACGCTGTTCTAACGCAAACCGGAATCCCAACAGGCCGTTACATATTTTATGGTGCAGCCACCAACGCGGCAAATAACGACCTGTCCGATCAAGCGCTCAAAACTCTCGCCCGTGGTCCTCCGACGCCTATCACTCTTATATCAGATCAAGTCTCTCTGATCTGAGGGAATTAGCGCACCTCGCGCTCTTCCGTCGAATTTGTTCGCGTGGTCCTGGCTATAGGGTCCCTCATCTTTAACGCATTTTTTGGGGTGTATTGCAGAATCCTGCACAACTCCTGCCTGCGCAGTTGACTCCTGCACAATCCCGCAAATCACTTCAGGACCCTGGCCAGAGACTTCGCCAAACATGCTTTTCTGTTATGCTATATCTGTTTGCAAATTACGGAATGTGAACTAGTGAACTGAATAAAAAGGCCTAGCCTAAATGAATCAAGAGTAAGGCAAAACAAATAGCCTAGTAGCCTAATGAAGCATACGGATTGATGTAGTATCTTTGTAACATTATTAAATTAATCTGTTACTATGCCTATGCCTACGTTTGCAAAGAGGAGAACATTTTAATTTGATTCACAATAACGTTACATTTAATTTACATGTTGACAATGAGTAGCCTAGTTTTGGTTGTTGTTGGTTGGCGTTATTGCATGTTAGTTATGCCTACAATGCAAAATTGCTTCCTCACGATTGGAAGCTCCTGTAGCCGCATAGGATTTCAAAACATGGCGAAATGCCACAAAAACCGGTTTGTGATTAGGTGAGTTAGGAGTCCTCTTGACTTCTTTTTAACTGTCACAGAGGTGGGAAGGTGTGATTTGTTGGGGGCAGGGCCGGATTAACAATTCGTAGACCCCTGGGCACAAATGTCTGATGGCTCTCCCTGCCCCCCAGCCAACGTGAATCGGGCGGTCAGTTAATAGGCCTATATCGTGAAGATTTTTCTTGCCATCTCAGGCACGAGCACATCTGTGAGGCCAAGCCTCACCAAGTTTGTTTACAAATAACATTACATTTAATTAAACTGCTTATAGGCTATGCCGAAATAGTTTTCAACATTTTGAATATTAGTGTCAGGTGAATTAGGAAATGTTCTCAAAGTACCCTTATGGCTGAAGGCTGCTTGGGATCCCCCCTGTCAAGCAATATAACCATACAAACGTGCGGCCTGCACTCATTGTTTCAAAAGGAGTAATTTCGGCTTTGTCGGAACTGGCCATTGTAGGCTACGTAAAAATAAACTTCCAAAACTAACGAAAAATATTTATCTTCTTTCATTTCAAACGTTTCCAAAAAGTTAAAAACAGATGACGTGACGCGCGTCATTGACATAATGCGCAAATAATATAGCCTAGATATTCCAATATATTCAAATTAGTGCTGTCAGTTAAACGCGTTATTAACGGCGTTAACGTAAACCTATTTTAACGGCGTCAATTTTTTTATCGCAAGATTAACGTTCTTTTTGGTGTAACAAACTTTGTCGTTTTTTCAAAAGCTGTTGCAACAACTAGTAACGTTAGAACAACTACAACACCACACTGGATCTAGCTAGACTGTGCTGCATGTACACGCCCCCTTTTAGGGGAAAGGGAGCTGTTTGGATAATGGAAACCATGCTGCATCTAAGTGGGGAGCGAAAAGGGCTTATAGGCCTACTAACTAAATCTTGAAACAAACATGAATAAAAGGCACAAAATAAGGTTGGTGTAAGAGTTATATGTGTGTTTATGAGATTAATGTGACCATTATGTTCCTATTTTTTGCTCTTTCCAGTTTAGCCTACTAACAGGAGTGTCACGAATGTAGGCACAGTAAAACTGCCCGTGGCTGACTATAACTAAGTTCGGCAAGCTTAACTTTACATGTCATAACATCAACTAAACATAAGTCACACATTCATTCTATCACTTGTAATATGAACGTAGCCTTTTTCCTACAACTAGGTGAGATAATTGGCTATGCCTGTTACACTGAAGTTCCACAGTTAGCTAGCTAGCAAGCTAACCGTTTTACATGGGATATGGTAAGTGTAGCTAGTACGTGCTGAATGGGTTGCAATGTACATAGTTTCGACATGAGTAAGTTGCATACACATAATTCTTCATAACTGCCGTGTTAGTAAAATGATTGTATGGCCTGTAAATTAATAACTAGATGTAACGTCAAGGTGTGATTAGGCTATCTGTCTGTCCCATTGGAATCAATGATATAATGTTAACTTGTTTTCCGCTAAAATGGGGCGTGATGCAGATTAAATGTATCTTTATGATGATGCGCCTTTAGTAGGCTACGTAAAGGCATGCTGCACACACTTGTTTGGGCTTACGAGCCGGCCAAAGAGTAGATTCGTATAATAAACACCAACGCAGTTCTGAACTCCTGGTCAGCTGAATTAAATTGCTGTGGACACCGATGCCGACATGAGTGCGATGCACTCTGTTTTCGACATTCATTTACTGTAGGCTACATTAGATTCCATTCTTTTCAATACAACTCTGCACACCAGCAGAGTTTGCCGCCGTGTAAATCACGATTCAGTTATATTTGGTCGACGACGCTCCATAAAATCCATTGTTCATTGCGTGTTAAAAACTTCGGCGCTGATGTGTGTGGCAAGTGACAGTGCACCATAGACTGTAGGCCTATAAAATGGCAGCACTCATGTCGAAAAGTTCCTTATTTTCAACTGAACTCAAAGATAATGAATATAGTATTTTATATTTGTTATACCCTTTATTAGCTATATTTCTGAAGAATATATTGTGTTGCCTTAGGTCTGCTGCACATTTGATTTGAAATAATCAAATAGACCTACGTCTTAAAAGTTAAGTTAATGAAGTAACTTGCTTTGCTTTCATTTGAATCCTAATCAAGATACACAATAATTGCTTTATATTGTTAACATGGACTCCTGGAAAGTTCGGAAATGTAAAATAATAGAATTTTAATCATGCATTAAAATATGTGATTAATCGTGATTAACTATAGGAATTCAGCGATTAATCGTGATTAAAATTTTTAATCGTTTGACAGCACTAATTCGAATACATGTGTTTATTTTAGAGGGAAAATTTGAACGTAATTTTTGAGCAATTTTGACAGCCCTAATCCACTGTAGGCTACGCCCATCGGCTATTACTGTAACATCTTCCACCTAGCCCCGGTGAGTGGGGGTTGTTATTAGGTTGGATTTTGTAGTTAGGCTACTGCAAATGTAACACCCTCGTTTCTATGAAACTGGAAACAACTGAACCAGGAGACTTTGTCACAAGACAAAACAGATGTCTCAAAGCCCATTAGATTAACGTGAGCCTGTGGTTTAGATTTGTAAGACAAATTTGGTTAGACTAGGCTAGCTAACTTTACACTGACACAACATAACAATGCTATGAAGTCGCGGTCAACATTTTTTGATCACCAAGTTGAAATTTCCAGCTCAACCACAAATAATTCCGATTCTTTTTAATATCATCCAATAACTAATTAAATGTTGATTTAATGTTGATTCTAACTCGGCCTACTTAGCAACACCACTTAAAAGTTCAACGAAGAGTTGCCATTGCTGCTGCTGTGCTGAAGAGATGTGGACGGCAAGGCAGGGCATGCTCAATGAAAATAAATTAATGCAACACAACACAACACAAACCCCGCTTCTCTCGCGTCAGTCACTGAAATGAACGCAACACAGAACCCACTTCTCTCGCGGCAGTCACTGACAATAGCCTATGACCACTGACAATAGCCTATGACAGTAGCCTAGAATAAATGCATGAGGAAAACACTTCCCCATGACAGACATCTTAAAACACTGAAAGTTAATATTTTGTCACTAGCAACATACATCTGTCCTTTGTCAAATACAGTTGCATGTATAGCTCTGAACAAAACCGTTCAAGAGTTATTTAAAGTCGAACGTGTGTTTTGTTTCATTCGTCCCTCCTGGCTGGGACAAATGAAACAGCATGGGCGACCTTAAATTATGTAAACTTCCCACGACTTCAATATTTGACAACATATCATGAATGGTACTTCAAGTATGTGTTATTTTAGATAGATTGCTGCTGGGCTATATGTCTTGGTTCATGTCTGTTAGCCTGCAAGCGTGTATCTCGCGGTTGCATCCATTACAAACAAACATGCAATGTGAACGTCTGGGATTGGGGAGAGCACTAAATGCTCTACTGAATAAGCACGAAGTCAAACCTTTAATAATCAAAATAAACCGCTAATGAAGCAGTTAACCAAATATTTCTTTATTAGGGCAGGGCAGGCATATTTCTGGCTTTTAAATTATTTCTAAACCAGTCTGCTAAAGTCTGTAGTAAAGTCTGTGTAGGGTTTTCCAGGCTCCATTTCTTTTTAAGAGACACCCTGCTCACAAGAGACATCTGCCGGTTGTTTGGGTTGTTGCAGCGTCGTTGCAGCGTCACTGGAAAAATACAAATTAAAGTCGCGTGATCCCGCGTGATGTTACGCGGGATCACCACCCTCCACCCTTAAGTGAAGCATTGAACAGTTCAATGGCCCTGGGGACAAATGACTTCCTCAGTCTGTCAGTTGTGCATGACTATGAGCAACGTCTCCAGCTGATCAAGCTCTTCTGCTTTATAATAGTGCTGTGGAGTGGATGACATTCATTGTCCAAGATGTTGATCAGTTTGTTCAGGGTCCTTTTGTCTGATATTGAAGTGATGCACTCCAGTTCGGCTCCCACGACAGAGCATACCACAGCATAGAAGAGAACACTGACAACAACAGACTGGTAAAACATCCTGAGGAGCTTACTGCAGACATTGAAGGACCGCATCCTCCTCAGGAAGTACAGCCTGCTCTGCCCTTTCTTGTAGAGTGCCTCAGTATTGGCTGACGAGTCCAGTTTATTGTCCAGGTGTAAGCCCAGATACTTGTAGGTGTTTACCACCTCCACATTGACCCCATCAATGGAGACTGGTAGCAGAGTGGGCTTAGACCTGCGGAAATCCACCACCATCTCCTTGGTCTTTGAAGTGATGAGTTGAAAGTGGTTGAGTTTGCACCATTGCACAAAGTCCTCCACCAGGCTCCTGTACTCCTCCTCTGGCTTGTCCCTGATACACCCCACAATTGCAGTATCGTCAGAGAACTTCTGCATGTGGCATGACACAGTGTTGTAGCAGAAGTCAGATGTGTACAGGGTGAACAGGACTGGAGAGAGCACAGTTCCCGGTGGAGCTCCGGTGCTGCTGATCACAGTGTCAGAGAGACAGTTCTTCAGTCTGACGAACTGTGGCCGCTGGGTCAGGTAATCTGTAATCCAGGATACCAGGTGGGCGTCCACACCCATCTGCAAGATCTTGTCTCCCAGTCTGAGGGGTTGGATGGTGTTAAAAGCACTTGAGAAATCAAAGAACATGATTCTCAAAGCACTTTTCCCCTTGTCTAGGTGAGAATGTGTCCTGTGTAGGAGATAAGTCCACGCCCACTTTCTCCTGATATGCAAACTGTAGCGGGTCTAGTGCATGGTGTACCTGGGGTCTGAGTATGCACCAGTCTCTCCATTGTCTTCATCACGTGTTAGTCCCTTTTCGAACACCACTAACCACTCGGTGAGTTGCACAGTTTTAAAAACGAATGTTAAGGGTTGTTTTAAGGACATGTTTGTGCATGCCCATAGCCAGCCACTCTGAAACAGTCAAAGACGATTCAAAATGAGTCAGAAAGTCGAGACAGGACCCATCGTCAAAATTTCGGTGTCCACCACTCTAGTGCATCCAAGTGCTAAATACCGGAATTATATTATCAGCCATTGCAGGCCCAAAAAAGGCCCAAACATAAATGATCCCATTCATCTAATCTTTCCTAACGATCCGCTAGCTGCCCACCCCATAAGCAGGCTGTCAAAAAAACGTGTCTCTGTAGGCAGCCTAGGCTATGAGATCTGCACACAAAAAAATTGCTGCCAAGAAGTGCTGCCAACCATCAAAAGCAAAATAAAGTGTTCCAACCAATAACCGACGGGATGTGCGTTCAGGAGATTTTCAATTGCACAGGAGGGAGGGGGAGGGAGTAGCGAGCTAGCTCTCTGTTTTGTTTGAACGTCAACAGAAGTGACATTACCCTGACATCGCTGATACAACCATTAAGTCCAAACTGAAATCATGACATATCAGGCAAATTTACTGACCTGGAGGGCTAATATAATTGAAGTGGCATTTAAAGAAATAGCCTGGCTTGAACTAGTGTAGACTTTGCTATAAAAAATTAAATATGAATAGTTTTTCATTCTTCTTACATTCAATGAAGTCTCTCAGAGGCTAGTTCTGTGTTTGTGAAATGGAAGTGTTTGTGAAATGGAATTATCTGAAATGCAATGCACAAGGCTTCAATTTGTCATTTTATATTTAACCTAATCTTGACTTTGCAGCAAACACTGTTCATTTGACAGTCTAAATAAAAGTTCAATGAAAGCTTTTAGCTTTTAGTCAATAACTAGGTTTAATCTTTGTACAGGAAGCTGGTTATCAGTCTTTAGTTGTTGGTCTTCACTCATTATTAGTTAGTGGCATTAGTTAAAAGTATACCATCATCATTGTGAAATTATTTTCTCTATTCAGATGATATAAGAATAGATAGAGATGATCCAAGATGGATTGGCGCCTGGTGGTTGGGATTCCTAGTGGCTGCTTCATTCCTCTTTCTCAGCTCCATGCCTTACCTTTTCTTCCCAAGGACAATGCCAAAACAGGTAAGACATTCATTCATTTAGCAGACACTTTTATCCAAAGAGGTACTGGGTTCGAATCGTGCCTGAGGCATAATGGCCAACATTTATGAAAAGTGCGTATGACATAAAACAGGCCATAGTACAGTAGGTCCAGACATGAGCTCAGTGTGGAGCAGAGCTAGCCTGGTTAGCACGCAGACCTTCTTAATTGGAATTGAGAGTCTGGACAAGCCATAAGTAAGGGCTTAACTAACAGTGAAATTAGACTTAAACTGGTAGATTAAACTCTTACCAAATTGTTTCAGAAGTGCAGCAATCTTAAAAAAAAACGAAGGTTTTACATGCAGTTGTATACTCAATTCCGAAGAAATACACCTCCATGCCAGACTAGCGATTGTATTTGCATGCCCATGTTTTAGGGACATTAGAAAATGGGCTTTAGTTGCCTCTTGGCCACGAACCTGCAGAGCAATCCCAAATTTGCCAAAGGTTTGTATGGGTATTCCCAGGCTAGAGCAGAGCGAGTCTGTGGCATCATTAACCTCTAAACAGGAGAATGTGCTGAGTAGAGGTAGAGCAGAGGCGACAATAGATGAGAGGAGGGTCGGAGGCAAGTGTGGTGGAACGTGACCATCGGCGGAGGAGCAGAGGGTTGCTCTGACAGACTGGCATTAACATGAAAAAGTGATAGATGGAGAGGTGCCACCATGAAGGTAACTATGGCACAGTTTCGAATGAGAGTCATCAAGCTCTTTGCCAGCTTTGGGCAGCGGACCAGTTGGAGGTGAAATTAATGTACAGTGGGTTCCATTTAGAAGTGGCCACTTCATTCACGCTTTCCGTGATTCACACAGCTGCGTGAAATGTATTACAACTGGGGTTGTAAGTGGGTCGCAGGAGATTTTATTTTGGTCCCCAGCAAAGCCTAGTGACAATTTATGTTGTGTATGCTGCGTTCCAGTGCCCATCCAAACCAATGGGACGTGGGACTTATCCTACCTGAAGTATACTAGCTCCTAATTTAAAGTGTTCCAGACAATTGAAGTGGAATACTAAACAGAAAACATGGACGACCGCCGTGCTAAGCTGATACTCGCTTTGTTTTTTTCAGCCGTGGCCCACTGGTTAGCACTCTGGACTTGTAACCGGAGGGTTGCCGGTTCGAGCCCCGACCAGTGGGCCGCTGCTGAAGTGCCCTTGAGCAAAGCACCTAACCCCTCACTGCTCCCCGAGCGCCGCCATTGTAGCAGGCAGCTCACTGCGCCGGGATTAGTGTGTGCTTCACCTCACTGTGTGTTCACTGTGTGCTGTTTGTGTTTCACTAATTCACCGATTGGGTTAAATGCAGAGACCAAATTTCCCTCACGGGATCAAAAAAGTATATATACTTATACTTTTTGTCTGTTCTGGAGCCGTATATGTAAAAGCGCCATTTTGATAACTGGGTATACTTTGACTTCATGCAAACAGATAATAACGACATACTGTAATTTCATGCCATAATATGAAAAACAAGTTGTGTTAAAATGGCAGTGTCTAAAACAACCCTACACGCAGAGAAGTAAAGTTTATAGCCTATTCCTTGAAGTTTTACTTCTCACAAAATGTGACTCCACGGGCGCCGCCATTATCCTCCGACTTATTTTGGTGAGGTTGGAGTAGGTTGAGCTCGCCGGTAGGAGGCATTCGACAGGCATTCCAGTGCACTTTTCTTAGTTGGAGGTAGGATAAGTCCCACGTCCCATTGGTTTGGATGGGCTCTGGAACGCACCATTATACCTTATAGCTTAAGAAAGCTAATAGCTTTCTAGGATCTAGACCTAGTTTGTTAAAAGTCATGGTTTTGTCATAACTCCCTCTGTGCATTTTTGCATTTAGAATAGATGAAACTGGAACAACAGTGCATTAGATAGGCTATAATTTAAATGGACATTTTAACCCTATTTTCCTCTTTCCATCTCGTGAACTTTAGCCTACTAGGCTACAGTATGGCGCATTATCGTTCATCTTTTGGCTATTTCGCAAAAGCCTCTTGTTCTGATATTTATTCATTTCATATTCTTACAACATAAACACCAATAAATAGGCTACAATATAACGACGAGTTATTTGCTGTTTACATCAGAATTGTCCACAGTGTTATGGATCTATTTGTCTGCAACGCAACATAAGCTACAACAACATCTATCTTTAGAAATACAGGAGCAGCTTACTATATGCTGAAGAGGGATGACTGTGTAGCATGCCAAAATATCCTCAAATTCTCGGATGTACATTAAAATTGATCTTTTCGGTAGGCTAGTCATTTCCAACTTCCCAAGCTGATGGTGCTCAAAATGCAACACAACCGTGTTCAAAGCAGGATGAGGACAACCTGAAGTTGTGTGTGTGTACAAAACTGAGCTAGAATTTAACAGCTTTGAACATATTTGGGTGGATGACAAATAAGCCTGAAAAAAGGAATTTAAAAAAACTTCAAATATCATCCCTAAAAAGTGTTTATATGTGTTGCTGTATCTCTAAACTTGACTAATATACATTTTTTTTTTTTTAAAAAGAAGTGAAATATATATTTATATGTCAATTTGTCATGTTAGTGCCTAAAATTGTCATATGGTGTGACGTGAAAATAATTTGAAATAAAATGAATGTGCGTTCAGGAGATTTTCAATTGCACAGGAGGGAGGGGGATAAAATCATAAAATGATTTTTTCTACTTTAATTTATGTCACTGTACATTTTAATCACGTTTGCTTTGATTTGCAACATTTCCTTATGAATATTTAGAAGAAAAACCTAAAATTTAACAAGTTATTTTTGTCAAGGTGGAGAATGCCCTAAGTGTAACCAGATATTTTAGCTTAATTCTGATATTTCTTGTAAGAACTCACTCAAAATTATTGAGGTTCTTGCAGATACCATTTCCTTTAGGTGCTATTGATGTTTTAATGATTTTTCAATTATAAAGTCTTTTTTGTGACATTATTTAATGTCACACCAAATGACATGGTGTCACGCCATATGATGAACTGCACCACTCCACCATGTGTCAGGAGCAAAACAGGGTTTTTAATGACAATAAAATCATTAACAATGAATTTTGAAGTCACTCTATGAATGGTGTATCGTGTAACAGCAAAATAGATGAAAGTTTAGTATTTATTTTTAAACTTACATGGCATGGTAACATAAAAGAAAAAAGTATGAGAAATATGAATTGTACAGATACATTTTTTTCCCAATTATCACAGATTTAACAAAAAACATATAATATATGAATTTAAAACATATTTTACAAGAACTTTTATGTAAAAATGCAATTTGGTCATATGGTGTGACAGAAATGTCATATAGTGTGACTTGAAAAAAAGCTGTCACACCATATGATGCAGCCACACTATATGACATTTTGACAGTTAAGCTAATTTTCTAGACAGTTAAATACAGCTAACTATTATTTAACATGCAACTGACCACATGGCAGCAGTGCTTTTAAGAATTCATGAAGAATATTTGTGGAAAAATAGCTACTTTTTAGGCAAATGATGTCACACCATAAGACACTAAAATTTGGCCACGATTGATGATGTCAATTCAAAGCTTTTATATATAAAAATCTAAAAAGCAGAACTCACCTCTTGCACATGGACAGTCTGAATTCATTGTTTCATGTGTGTAATTGAGATTGCAGAATTGTGGGAAAACTGAGGAGTAGTAGTGGGCCAAACCTAGTAGGCTCTAGATATCTATCCAACCACTTAGATATGGCACTGCAGAATGGTTATAAAAAAGTTTGTGAACCTGTGGCCTAAAACATCAACGTTTTGGGCAATATTGGTGGTTGCATGTTATATCTGAAGTGAATTGGGTCGCGGTAGTCTGTCATTTTTAAAAAGTTGGTCCCCAGAAAAAAAAGTTTGGGAAACACTGCTGTAAGCTACAGAATGATACTATAAACATCACCTTGTTGACGTCGTACAGTAGACTAGGCTAAATCAGAGCCTACTTTTTTTATCAAGCTGGGGTCCGAGATGATGGCCTTTGGCGAACAGTTTAGGCCTACTCAAAATGAGTAAAACCAAATTTGGCGAAATCTCACACTTTTTTCTCTTTCCACTTTGCGCAGTAATTTCATTAATTCCAATCGGAGGAAAGAAAGACATATGCAGTTTTCTTGTTTAATTAATTAGGTAGTCTTATTATCTGCTAGGCTAATGCAAAACCATTTTCTGATATTTTGTATAGATTGGCTATATGAAGATATCGATATCGGCATAAACAGGGCGCCCAATTCGTGAGACACACACCTTGCACGCCACACCTTGTATTGCTGTTGTACCTAAATTAAAAACTGTTTCAGATGGGAGCCACCAACCCCAGTGCTGGAGCCTACCATTCCCCCTCATATGAGTCTGACTTCTACGCTTCAGAAGACGTGCTAAAAGCACCGCCACTCCCCTCCCCCAGCTTATTTCCATGACAGTAGCCAGCAGGGACAGGCCAAGAGCAGCTTCACACGTCAGATCAGCTTGTGGGCCATTAGCAATAGTTTATATATACAGTTTAGGCCTACTCAAAATGAGTATATATATAAAGGACCTATACAGTATATATCACTTGCCATAGACATTCTCACTTGGCGTTGACACGCAGGCAAAATTCCCAACACTTATTAATAAGTTATACTTATACACTTATAATTAACAACACTTAAAATAGCCCATAATTTGCATCGAACAGTACAGGGGTAAATTGAGTCAAAAAACACTTAGTGTCGTGAATATTTTCCTTTCCATATTAAAAATCCCAGGGGACACGAATCAATCAGAAGGATATGGTATACAATACTGGACGGATGGAATTTCTAACCCAACTTGAACTCAAGCTCAGGATCTTCCAAGCAGTCTGAAATGTTTTTCCCTCTTGCATGGTATTCAAATGTGTTGTTGGATTTCCATTTGTTGGAAACTAGTGCAGTGCCCGTTCAAACATGCTATTCCTGTAGCCCAATTACATGCCTGCAGGTAGGCCTGCTTTGAAAATAGAATAGGGAAAAACATAATTCCAGGTAAGCATTCAATAATGAATAGGCCTACAGATAATATAATAATAATAATAATAATAATAATAATAATAATAATAAATGTGAACTGAGCAGAATTTAAGCATGGCTACATGTGACATTTTTTACAAATCAAAATTACATAATCCTAACAGCTGTTTTGAGTCAAGGCTATATATGCTTAGCCTATTGAATAACTTGATGATGGAGAAAACAAACCATTTTGTGGAATGATGCATCATATGAAATTTGCAACGGTGTGACTCAAAAACAGTCTCTGGTGGCCTATAAGTGACATCCCACTCGTTGCTTGTCGCTGGTTATGCTTTGCATGTGTGGTATTCTGAGACGTTCTTTAGTTCGGGACCATCATCGCTCGTTTCAATTTAGGACCTTGCAGTTGGAACTGTCGTTTGCTTATTCAAAGTCTAAAGACAGTCCAAAGTAGCCTGGGCTATTCATATAGCATCACACTCTGTCTGCCACTCGTTGCTTGTCGCTGGTTATGCTTTGCATGTGTGGCATTCTGATACGTTCTTTAATTCGGGACCATTGTCGCTCGTTTCAATTTAAGACCTTGCAGTTGGAAATGTCGTTTGCTTATTCAAAGTTTAAAGACAGTCCAAAGTAGCCTGGGCTATTCGAATTGTCCGTTTATTGCACATCATTTTTTACGTCATTTTGAAGAGCCACCGCATACCTGTGTGTTTTGGCGTGTTGTTGCAAAATCCGCGGAATTCACTTTATTGTTGAGGTCAGACATGTTAAGTTTTTCCCCATGTAACCTACACTGATCCAGCTCTGCCAAACCCCTGCTTCTATCCTCACTGCTAGCTTACAGTACAGTGGTGTGTGGGAGGGGGAGTGGCTAGCGGCGAAAGCCAATGTGCTTCTTTTACCGATATATTTAACGATATCTTTTGCATTTCTTATTCAAACAACGTCAAATTTGGCACTGCACTTACTCATGCCCATAGCAAGACACCTGCCAAGTTTGAAATCAGTGTGACAAACGGGCAGTGAGATATGCGTGCCACAGACACACAGACAGACACAGGGTCGGACTGGGAACAAAATTCGGCCCTGGCGATTTTCTCCTGGACCGGCCCACTACTGGACCGACGACCCCCACCAATACCGATTCCCCCCCATAAATAACAAACACACAGTATCATGCTGTAGCAACACTTCATAAACTGAACCCAAACATTTAGATTTGGACCTATAGGTATAGCTATAGGGATTTTGTTTTGGTTGCTAATCACACCATTTTAAAGTGATTTGAGAGGGACAGGATTCAGCGATAGGCTACTAAAGACAGGCTCATCCTCTGTCTGTCTCACTTCATGTTACCCCATGCATTAAACCACATGTCACTGCTTGACTAAATGAAAAATATAGGCTACTGAACATGCATGGAGATCGTCATAGTTGACAGAAATTACGATTTGTGCCAACATGTTGTAGAAACACAACCACAGCCTTTAGGCCTATTTGGTGCAAATCTTCTCCTTTACTTTTGTTAGTCAGCGATTCACATTAACTGTAGGCTATCACCAAAAGTGTATACTAAATGTTTTTGCCCAAGTTTGTGTGCCGTCATCACATTTTGCAAAATTAGGATACCTTCGTTACTAACCTACCAGTTGATACTTTTTACGTGCATCGACGCTACTATATGGGAAATACTTTGAAGTTCCTTTTGAGTCCAAACATGAATAGGTTTTCTTTAACCTACACTTTTCCACCAAGTTGTGCAAAAATTGTTGGCTACCCGGAGTTTTTTTTATGTTGACAGACAAACCGTACTACAGCCTACATGGTGCAGTAAATGGAAGCTCTTAGCGTGCAACTAACGTCTATAAAAACAATATATTTATGGAATAGAACTAGACACCTCTGATTGCTGTTTACGGTTAAACTGCGATGATGTGAACACCAGCCAGCGGAGGGCACATATATAGCCTAGGCTACCATGCATGGACCCGTAGGCTATATTTCCCCACAAACCAAGCGGCTGCTTGGACAAATCCACTTGAGGGGTGGGGCAGGGGGGCGCGATCGTAACACACACTGAACCTGTCATGAAGAGGCCAAAATTATTGACCTGTCACCCCCCAATCCAAATGGATGCAACTGCATTTATAGGCTAGGCCTAGGTCTACATAACGGGCCGCAAATAGGCTAAATAACTTTAAAAAAAAAAAAAATTCCCCGGAGGTCACCGGCCCACATGTGGACCGGCCCACCGGGCATTTGCCCGGTTGTACAGATTACCAGTCCGAGCCTGGACAGACAGACAGACACACAGACGCTTCTTGCTTTATAGATAGATTAGCATGCTCGTCCCACCACCTTGTCTTCGTTGGTTGGCATAAGCTGCAATGAAATCAGTTTTGTTTACTGTGGATTGACAGTTCCACAAGCCCATTAAGAAGGAGTCTCCAGTGTGTGAGGACTGTTTTTAGTGACCGAGGTTAGCCAGATTTCTGCACCTTTTACAATTATGATGTTTTCTTCATGGACTGGAGGTAACAGAGATACCTGTGCTTGGTAAACTTGCTCGTTTTGACCAGCCCTCTGAGGTTGCAGTGCTTAGTTTTTCAATGGTGGTGTAAATTATGCACCTGAATGTCTGATGCCCACAAATGACCAAAACTCACAGCTGTTATTGTTTACATGCCCTCAGCTGTTTACAAATGTTAAATGGCAATCTGAATGAATTGAAAAGGATTCAGATTGCCAAGTAGTGTAATGCTTACATGTTCACTCTCCCAACACACCAAGGACCAGGGGCATCATGTAAAATGTTGCGTAGGCTACGTCATCTTTCACGATCACGGTCGGGTGTGAGTAGAGTAGGGGTGTCACGATCTCGATTTTATATCGAAATCGATTGAAATTACATCTCAGTCTTGAACTTCGAACTCAAAAGTAGAATCAATGATGCAGCCACAGTGTCACCTACAGTATGTATGCCTAGACGCACAAACGCACATGCACGTGCTGAACTGCGACGTCAACACTCCTCATTCTAATTTTAGGCTGCAGCCAGTTAAAATATACACATCAACCTACCAAAATCTACTCTGAAATCACTGGAGTGGAAGTATTTTGTTGTTCATTCACGTCAATTACCACTAACTACAGTGGGCAGTGCTTCGACTTGGCCAGCTTCACTTTCAAGGGTCCGCCGAGTGGGATCAATGCCGTATCACGCTGACTTTAATTTGTATTTTTCCAGTGAGATGCTGCAACAACCCAAACAACCGGTAGATGGCTCAAGTGAGCAGGGTATCTCGTAAAAAGAAATGGAGCCTGGAAAACCCTACAGACTTCACTACAGACTTTAGCAGACTGGTTTAGAAATAATTTAATAGCCAGAAATATGCCTGCCCTGCCCTAATAAAGAAATATTTGGTTAACTGCGAGTAAATCCCGTTTGCAGCCGTAGAAGAAACGCAGGACAAATTAAACATTCTGGTTTTCTCCGAGTGCAACGATGATGGACAGACATCATTTGGACAAAATATAGAGCATATTAACCTCCGTTGCTCAGCCAATTTCTGTGAAATAAGCAAATGTATTTGTTCAACTTTATGAAGCATAATTACGCATAGGCTACTTGGAACATAATACATTTGACAAAGGACAGATGTATGTTGCTAGTGACAAAATATTAACTTTCAGTGTTTTACGATGTCTTTTTGTCATGGGGAAGTGTTTTTCCCCATGCATTTATTCTAGGTTACTGTCAGTGACTGCCGTGAGCTTGCTGGTTCTGTGTTTCGCTCATGTCAGTGACTGACGCGAGAGAAGCTGGGTCTGTGTTGTGTTGCGCTATGCTAATTTATTTTCATTGGGCATGCCGTGCCGTGCACAGCTCTTCAGTTCTGACAAAAGCCAAAATTACTCCTTTTGAAACAATGAGTGCAGGAAGCGTTTGTATGGTTATATTGCTTGACGGGGGGGATCCCAAGCAGCTTTCAGCCATAAGGCTACTTTGAGAACATTTCAATTCACCCAACACCAATATTCAAAATGTTGAAAACGATTTCGGCATAGCCTATAAAACAGTTTAATTAAATGGAATGTTAGTTGTAAACAAACGAGCTACTTGGTGAGGCTTGGCCTCACAGATGCACTCATGCCAGTGTTTTACGATGTCTGTCATGGGGAAGTGTTTTCCCCATGCATTTATTCTAGGTTACTGTCAGTGACTGGCCTTGAGAGAAGGGTGTTGTGTTGCGTTCTGCGCTAATTTATTTTCATTGGGCATGCCGTGCCGTGCACAGCTCTTCAGTTCTGACAAAGCCAAAATTACTCCTTTTGAAACAATGAGTGCAGGAAGCGCGTTTGTATGTTATATTGCTTGACGGAGGGGATCCCAAGCAGCTTTCAGCCATCTACTTTGAGAACATTTCAATTCACCCGACACTAATATATATATAATATATATAATATATACATATAATATATAATAATATTCAAAATGTTGAAAACTATTTCGGCATAGCCTATAAAGCAGTTTAATTAAATGGAATGTTAGTTGTAAACAAACGAGCTACTTGGTGAGGCTTGGCCTCACAGATGTGCTCGTGCCTTAGATGGCAGGAAAAAATCTTCACGATAGGCCTATTAACTAACCACCCGATTCCGCTTGCTGGGGAAGGGGGCCATCAGACATTTGTGCCCAGTTAATCCGGCCCTGCCCCCAACAAATCACACCTTCCCACCTCTGACAGCTTAAAAGAAGTCAAGAGGACTCCTTACTCACAGACCTATTCACAAACCTGCGGCATTTTGCCGTGTTTTGAAATCCTATGCCGCTACAGGAGCTTCCAATGCGAGGAAGCAATTTTGCATTGTAGGCATAACTAACATGCAATAACGCCAACAACAACCAAAACTAGGCTAATCATTGTCAACATGTAAATTAAATGTAACATTATTGTGAATCAAATTAAAATGTTCTCTTTTGCAAACGTAGGCATAGTAACAGAATAATTTAATAACGTTACAAAGATACTACATCAATCCGTATGTTTCATTAGGCTACTAGGCTATTTGTTTTGCCTTGCTCTTTATTAATTTAGGCTAGGCCTTTTTATTCAGTTATTAATCATCTTCCGTCCTTCGCACTACTTGTGTAGCGCACGCGCATTCTCGACCTGTCACCTGTCACTCATCATCGGAAGAGAGGTGTTTGGAATTCCGTGTTACAATCGTCAGCCAATCAAGGTGGTCACTTCAGTCAAGCTCGTGCATGAGTAATGAGGTCATCCATAGCCACGAAGACTCACTCCTAGTTTAGGAGTTGTCTGAAAGGCTTTGTGAATAACTTTTAAGAGAAAACTCTAAGTTAAAATCTTTAAGTCTGATTTAGGAGTAGCCTACTCCTAGTAGTAAGATAAAAGCCTTTGTGAATAGCCTACGGCCCTAGTTATTCATCATCTTCCGTCCTTGTGTAGCGCACGCATTCTGAGACCGGTCACCTGTCACTCATCATCGTAAGGGAGGTGTTTGGAATCATGCCCGCGTTAACAATCATCAGCCAATCAGCCAATCAAGGTGGTCATGCTTGCCCATTTACCCAAATTAATATTACTGATGATCATTGTTATTTAAGAACATGCAGTGTGCATAGGGTACCAAAAACATCTTGCTCGTAAAAAAGCATCATAACGCACAATCTGGCGGGTCTGTTATTTACTTTAGGCTGCGCAAACCACAGGCCTTTATTTTGGGCAAGCCTGCATTCATTCATTCATTCATTCATTCATTCATTCATTCATTCATTCATTCAACCTTTATTTATTCTCAGAGGGTCATTGAGGGAAGCCCTCATTTTCAATGAAGCCGAGATTACAAAAGCGAAGCAAAGCGCTCCACAAACAAGACAACATTCGAGGCCTTCTGTTGAAGAATTTTATATAAAGCCTGCGCTAACAGGCCTACCACAGCTGTGGATAGTGTGGAATGTTCAAGTAATAACACAATCCAATGTGTGTCTCAATTGTCCCCCGCTGACCACCTCACACATTTCTCTAGATTTTACAACAAACTTACATGACACAATGCCATAAAATATGCCAGTTTTAGGACACAGAATAATGTTTGTAATGATACCAGGTAGGCCTACGTTTAACAGTAACAAGTGTAATGAGCTATTCATTGTCGAAGGTGCATGGTGAAGTGAAATTCTTACTTTGGAAAACAAACATTTTCCGATATCATCGCCGATCATCAGAATATTCCAACAGATTCTGTGTTCTGGAGTGCAGGTAATTTGTTAAGGTTCTCAAACTTTTATTTCATTCCCCACTTTGATCAAGGGGCATGACTGATGATAGTGGAGATAACGTGTTATCCCGAGGCTTTTGCAAGTCAGCATCTTCGACGGTAGTCTATTAAAAATATAAGTTTTCAATGTCCCAAACGGAGAGCCATACTTTATGGTTTTTAACGATCTCTATGCTACTCACAAAAATGTAGGCATGGGGACATGATGAAGTAGGCTATCCAACTGTCGTGTGTTAAATTATTGTGATTACGAGCCAGTGGTTTTCAAACATTATGCGTGACTCGGACATCTAACTAAATGCAACAGGCTCATATCGTCCTCACATTCGTAAAATGAGGACCAGTGTTTTGTCAAATTGCAAATAGCTATTCGTTTTAACTATTTTTGTATTTAGTATGAAGTGCTTTTTGTATAGGCTACTATCTTAATCTTGGAATATGGGGAGGGAAGTGACGCGTCTGCAGTCAGCCAAATATGAATGTAATTCTGCGGCATAAAGCAGATGTATTTGTTTATTGTACAGAAAAATAAAAGTGACATGTCAAGCAGTCAATTGACTACATTGCAGTCAAGAAGTAGGGCAAATTAAGACACTGTTTTGATTTGGGTAGTTGCGTTACCCCCAACACTGACAATAACATAGACAGCAAATTAAGATATTTTTTCGTTTTATGGAGCGGTAGGCAATCAAAAGCAGATTTCGATTTTCGCTACCACCGTGTAGTCAAGCCTTAAGCCATATCGATTTATTTTGTTATTGAATTCGTATGCTGGGATTCCTCTCGGTAACGATTACGTTTAAAGGTAGCCTAGCCTCCTGCTTTTTCAGAAGGGGCGGCAGTCAGGCTACTGACAGAGCGATGTAGGCTACAGTGGCAGAGCGACGCTCAGTGGCTGAAAGTGGTACTAAAGCTTCACGCAGCTTCACGCCTCGTAATGCGCGACTGAAGTGGCCATTTGAAAGCGATGCCCGCTGTAAGCCTAGTCAAGCAAGTGAAAAGATGATCTAGTTACAGTCCAAAATTACTTTAAGGCTTAAAATGCACATTGTTAAGTAGCCTACATATTCCATGAACACTAACCTTGGGTCTCTTCGGAGTGTGCTGAAACAATCAAATTATCATTCTGTGTTGTTTCTATTTCACTATGCTCACGTCTCTTTTTAGCCTAATGTTTGTTCTGTTTACATTACAAACTCGCGGTTGGAACGGTAAAAGTGGTTTCAAAATAAAAGCCTCCCGAAACAGAAAAGGCCGAAAAAAGTAAACAACATATAATGAATGCATTAATAGTAATATTAAGTAGGCCTTCGCTATTCAGTTCAACATGCTTACGTTTTCAAAATCAAAGACTGGTTTGTGTTCTTTCTGGATTTAAATGGAATTCCCCAGATAGCAAGAGGCTGGCGGACCACTGTCGGTCCACTGGGGGCATAGCTGGCATTTTGATCATCGGTTCTCTGGCGGTCCGCTGGCGGGTTGCAGACAAATTGCCCAATATTTTGCCACTATTGGTCTAAAATCTTTTTCATTTGTTCAGTTATACTCCATATATCATTTTATTTTATTTAAGTTTTCTGGTAACACTTTAGAATAACTAAGTATAAGTACATATACTCTTTTGATCCCGTGAGGAAAATTTGGTCTCTGCATTTATCCCAATCCATGAATTAGTGAAACCCACTCAGCACACAGTGAACACACAGTGAGGTGAAGCACACACTAATCCCGACGCAGTGAGCTGCCTGCTACAACAGCGGCGCTCAGGGAGCAGTGAGGGGTTAGGTGCCTTGCTCAAGGGCACTTCAGCCGCTTCCTACTGGTCGGGGTTCGAACCGGCAACCCTCCGGTTACAAGCGCTAACCAGTAGGCCACGGCTGCCCCCTACACACAATTCCTCATTTATTAAGCCGTTGTTACTTATTAGTTAATGGTTTGTTCATCATTAGTAATTTCTTGTCCATACATAATTTATCATCAGTTAAGCATTTGTTCACACAATTATAAATGGTTTGTTCATAGTAAATAGTAAAAAATATGTTTGTAAGTACATGATTTATACTTGTACTTATGTAATGAAACAACCACTTATAATGAAATCCATTTTCTTATTATAAACCAGTTGCAAACTATTACAAAATGCTTTGTTCATCATTTGTAAAGCATTGTTCCTATGTTAATTCTCATAAATAAAGTATTTGTACACACAGTTATAAATGGTTTGTTCATAAATTTTGCAATAATATTTTGTTGATGAAGTAATATTTCCATTATTTAACAGTTGATACATAAACATGCACTAATGATTAGTTAGGGTGAGGATACATATTTTATAAACCACTTCCTAATACTATAATTCATGATTAACTCAGGAGTTACAAGTGGTTACTTAATGATATTTTGTGAGCTTATCTAAAGTGAGGACTTTCTATGCCTTTGCAACACATTTTCAAATGAGTTGTAAAGATTACATTCACATTCATTCATTTAGCAGACAAGCGACGTACACATGTCAATTAAATTGAAGGCCATTGACATAACAGTGAGAGCCAGGAATTGAACCCCCAACTTTTCAGGCTACTGCCAATGTGGCCTTGCCCTTTAATTTCATTGACATGTGTAAGTCGCTTTGGGTGAAAGTGTTTGCTAAATTAATAAATACAAGTGTAAACTTTATAACTAATTTGTGTTTCAAGGCATAAATCGTCCTCACTTTAGATGAGCTCACAAAATATCATTCTCAGGTCTCAGTAGCATACAGACATCACACACAATATGCACTTACAGCAGAAATGGTAAATATAAGTATAAGCATAAACATATAACCAAACTCCACTGTACAATAGTACGGAGCCCATGAGGTGACATGAAAAAAAATAAAACTAAGGTAAAAAAAAAATACTGAGAAAAGGTATGTACCTGGGACAAACACTGACTAGGTTTGCGAGATCTTGAGTTTGTTTTGCGAGATCTTGAGTTTGTTTTGCGAGATCTCGAGTTTCTTTTGCGAGATATTGACTTTCTTTTGCGAGATCTCGAGTTTGTTTTGTGAGATATTGAGTTTGTTTTGCGAGATCTCGCAAATCCATCAATGCAGAACCACAAATGTTCTGGAGAGCTTCAGTCACTGAAATTATGTTGAAGTGCCTTGTTTTGCCAGCATGCGGCGAACAAGAGCAAAACTAACGGGCTTCACGCATAAATGCAGGCCAGGCTGCAGTGTCATTGTCGGCGAAATCACTGAAGTCACTGGCAGAAAAATAAATAATCAAATAAACGCTTTCTGTGGTGATTCTGCATTAAGTGTGCATTCATCGATGTGTCTCACTTACCAGCTTAAGCGTTGTTGCTTGTTGTTTCTGGCAGTTTCCCTATTGGCTGATAACGATTTATTTATAAAAATGTATCAAAAGTTAGCCCTCCCCCGTGGGGAGTAGTAGGCTACGTTAGACATGACCTGTCAAGACGTGAGATTGAGAGATTCTGTTCTCAGTAGCGTAGCCAGAAATGTTTAAATGCGTGGCCATACAAACATTAATCATAGGCATGTTATATTTATGACATATAAAGTGGAATTTATTGAAGGCATTTGATCACAGCTGACAAAACAAGCATGACTGTAGCTTCGGTGCGTCACATGAAACACATGAGACAATAGATTGAACATATTGGACAACTCCAAAGCCTTATCATAGGCTACATTCATGACATGAAAAGTGGAACTTATTGTACAAAAATGACACATTATGCTGTCGGCTAAACATTTTAAACTTATGCAAAACTGCATGAACCCAGCATTGGTGCGTTGCATAAATTAAAACACAAATTGAAGCAACAGCTTGACCATCGGACAATCCTACTGCAAAGCCTTTTCATAGGCATGGAGCGTTTATGACATAAAAAGTGGAATATGAACGCATTTCATCACACCTGACAATTACGGAGCTGCCGGCTGTAGCCTACGCAGATTTTACTGATTCTTGAACTATCAGCGCAGTGTTGACTTGCGCGTCTTTTTTAGATGGTGAACGTAAACGAAGGAAAGCCTAATTGGACGGGCAAGACTGACAAGTAGACAGGCCTGGCCGTGGCTACGCGTATGCTTGGTAGGCAAGTGGGAAAATGTCTGTAAACAAATTTGGTGGCCAGAAAAAAGAACATAAACAGAGGATAGAAAATACAAAAAAGGAGGGAGAGAACTCAAAGAATGTTGGCCTATGGTTCTTGAAAAGAAAGTCAATATCTCGCAAAAGAAACTCGAGATCTCGCAAAAGAAAGTCAAGATCTAAGCAAAAAGAAACTTCGAAAACAAACTCAAGATCTTGCAAACCTAGTCAGTGTTTGTCCCAAGTACATACCTTTTCTCAGTATTTTTTTTTACCTTCGTTTTTTTTTTTATGTCACCTCACGGGCTCCGTACAATAGAGACAGTAGAAGATAAGAAAAACTAACAAAACAAAACAATACAAAATATACTATATAAATTTAATAAAAAATCCACAGTGTGCTTGAGGGTGATCAAATATGAGACGCTTGCAGTGACAGGGCCGGGACTGGCCTGTAGTTCTGTGCATGGTGAGGTGCTCAAGAGAGTGAGTGTCATGGTGAAGGTGCAAAAAGTAGTCCAACAGTAGTCCTGTAGTTCTGTGTGCATGGTAAGTGCTCAAGAGAGTGAGTGTCATGGTGAAGGTGCAAAAAGTAAAAAGTAGTCCAACAGTAGTCCAACAGTGCAACAGTGCAAGAATAGGGTCTAGAGACCAGCATAAATAATATGGACAAATAGGAGAGTAAAGTATAATGTAGACAAGGTAATATAAAAAACTATGTCAGTGCAAGAACAGGTTGAGGTAATAGGGTTACAGCCATTCAGTATTGTTGCAGGTCATGTGTGCTAACATAGCATGAAAAACAGTGTAGCAGTAAAAACAGTAGTAAAAACATTATGCTGTGGACATTAGTAAAACAATTGTAAAGCAGTAGTGGGCAGTCAGTACTCAAACATGGAGAGGGTGGAGAGGCAGACAGACTAAGCAGAGAAGTCTATCTCTCCTCTTCCCTTTAGTGAAGCATTGAACAGTTCAATGGCCCTGGGGACAAATTACTTCCTCAGCCTTTCAGTTGTGCATGGCAGTGAGCGAAGTTTCCAGCTGATCAAGCTCTTTTGCTTTTTGATAGTGCTGTAGAGTGGATGACATTCATTGTCCAAGATGTTGATCAGTTTGTTCAGGGTCCTTTTGTCAGATATTGAAGTGATGCACTCATTAGTTCATGTGTATGTAACAACTGTTAAATAATGGAAATATTACTTAATCAAAAACATATTATTGCATCATTTATTAAGTATTAACAATAATGTATAAACATATTTTAGATATAGGCTTATTTACTATGAACAAACTATTTATAACTGTGTGAACAAATGCTTTACTGATGATAAATTAGAAATTACTAACGATGAACAAACCATTGACTAATAAGTAGGCTTAATAAATGATGATTTGTGTGTAGTTATTATAAAGTGTTACCAGTTTTCTTAATATTCATGACAAGTTAAATTTAAACAGATGATGGTCCAATGGCGGACCTTCCACATTTTCATATCAACCTAAATTAGCGCACTGTGGGTGTGACAGAAGAAAGAATGGGGGAAAAAGCTTATGCACGAATGAGAGAATTCCCCCCATTGTGAAATGTGGGCTATTTAAAAGTAGAACACTTCGAAGTAGGCCTATGTTTCTAGATAAATAGTCTTATCAGAGGATATGAAGATTTAAAACCTATGAAACCTATTTATAGACAGCACCTATATTTAGTTCCACGATTGTTGATTACTGGCTTATCAAACATTTCAGATTTTCAAGAGCTTTCCTCAAAACCTGTGATGAATGGGGTCAACTTCACGCATTTGCCCATGCCTTGAACATTTTCCCTTCATATCATATACAGTTGAAAGCTTTTACATACCCTGTACATACACATGCTAAAGTTGACTAAAAAGAGGAATAAAAAATCATCTTTTGGAAATTGATCGTAATGCCTTACGGTCAGTTTATACATGGCAAAATTTTACTTCGCTCTCATTGAGGTTGAATGGAGACGAAATTCACCCTAGTTGGGCGAAATGAGAGCGAATCTTTGAGGCAGGCAAAACAAGGTTGGCGAAAGTTTAACTTTATTCAAATGAGGATCATTCGAGAACCAATCAGGTCTGTGTGTTTGTGTTTGGAGGTTGTGGTTTGGGAGTTACAAAAAAGTCTGATCAAGATAACATGTCCTAAAACAACCCTTAACATTCGTTTTCAAAACTGCAACTCTGTGGTGTTCGTTGATGTTCCAAAACAAGTAGTGTAGCGAAATACAGTTTCTGTCGTGTTTTATTTTGCATTTTGTAAAATCCCATTACAGTTTTGAAAATGAACGTTAAGGGTTGTTTTAGGACATGTTTGAGCATGCCTGTAGGCAGCCACTCTGACTAGTCAAAAGCGATTCAAAACGAGTCAGAAAAGTTGAGACAGGACCAATCGTCAAAATTTCGGTGTCCACCACTCTAGTTCATCCAAAACAAACGACACAGTTGGCTTCCATTGTACTGTGCAGACTCACACTTAAATTTGTGACGTTAGCCATCAAACTGAATCTTGTAACTCTTCTGATAGATGGTTCACACAGAATTCTTCTCACACTTACTTCGCCTTCAAAGTCATCAAAGTTAAACATTTATTTATGTATTATTATTAATATCATCCTCACAAGTGATATCAAGTCGTGTTCATGTTGAAAAGACCAGACATGACCATCTTCAAACACAGTCAATGCTAAAGCAAAAGAAAAAAGTTATAACCTAATCTTCTTTCCACTTTTCCAACCTACTGTCACAATTTTTTTTTTATTAGGTTTACTTGCCTCTGTGTAATGCTTTACCTTAACATACAATGGTCTTGTAGGCTACATAGCTTTGTTCATGAGTTTTTCGTGCTGGTTGGACTTTGCTTCTTATCCAAACAATACAGTTATCTCCCTACGGGCATAACTATGTCAAAGTTAGCTTCCCTACAACCGTACATGCTAAATATTCTTCTTTCGAGAACCCAACCTTATGTACAAGGTAGTTGAGCCTGTTTTTCCTTCTATTGTTTATGTAGATAATACAGAAGCTACAATGTCGGCACAGGATATACTGTATGTTATATGAAGTTAGGGGATTTCAAAAACAATCCTAAAATATAGCCACAAGCGGCAATGGCGGGCCCGAGCACCTGCAACCGCAACCCGTGACATTTCAGAATCCAACAAAGCACCGACATGCATTTGTAAAATGTACATATGTGTGTGACATACATATGTGTGTTATTTTCTGGCACATTTATTTGCGAATGAAAGAACATTTCTGATACACTTTTTGGCCAGATAGTGGCGCTATATTAGGCATTTGAATTACACATGTGAATATCATCACAATGATGATATTCAATATTTTGCAAAGTTTCAGATCAACCAATATAGGCATTACCAATTTCTGGCACATTTTCCTGCTTGGCCAGGTGGTTGCGCTATGCCAGGCAGGTCCATAGGGTGTCTGGATATCATCATAATCATAATATCTAACCTGTTAAGTTTCAGACCATTCATTTAAAGCATAGAACATTTCTGGCACATTTCATGTTTGGCCAGATGGTGGCGCTATGCTAGCCATCTGAATGACATATGTGCACATCACAATAATGATTTCCAATATTGTATACCTACTTCAAACCATTTATTCAATGCACTGTGACTTTGACACATTTCCTGTTTATATGGTGAATTATTAAAATCTTGACATATTACAACATATCAAAAATCCCTTCGCAATTTAACATCAACAACATCTTGGCATCATATTTGCAAAATTTCACATGAATCTGACAAACTGTCTAGGAGGAGTATGTTAAAATTGATCATGTGACATCAGTGTAATTGCCATTCTTTCTGTTGCCAGGTGGTGGCGCTATGCCAAATATGCATTATGGGCATGTTAATATCATCACTACCATGGTATTCAAAGACCTGTGAAATTTAAAACATTTCAAGCCATGCATGGTGAATTAAGACACATTTATTGTTTATGTGGAAGGGTATTAAAATTCATAGTTTCGCCATTTCGGCAAATTACAACATATCAAAAAAAGCTTCACAATTTAGAATCAGAAACATCTCAGCGTCATGTATATCAACTTTGACATGAATCGGATCAACCGTCTAGGAGGAGTATGTTAAAACTGATCATGTTCACAACGCACAAAATCTCAATTACCTCACTTCCTGTGGGCGTGGCTAATAGCATGTTAATACAAAAGGTTGTTTGTTTTTAGGAGTTACATACACCCACCAAATTTGGTGTGTGTATCTAAAACTATAAGCAAACCACAAGTCACAGTGACATAAGGGGGCGCTATGGAGTTCCTGGGCAACGCCCGGTGCCAAGCTTTTATCCCTGTGTATTCACGGTACCTCTTGATGTGTGTGCCAAATTTCATGCCTTTTTTTACCAATGGGAAGCACCTCTTTTGGCATCATGATTCATCACATATTTCATCACATATTAGTCTGCACAAAATCCCAAATACCTCACTTCCTGTAGGGCATGGCTAATGCATTGTACATACAAAAGTTGTTCATCTTGGGAGATGCACACACCTACCAAATTTGGTGTGTGTAGCTGAAAGTATATGCCCACCACTGGATCAATCACCTAAGGCTTAAGAGGGGCTGGGCCAGCGAAGCCTTTATGCCTGTACCATTGTGATACCAGATTTTTACCTAGCTGACTTTTCATCCACCTGATGTGTGTCAAAAATTTCAAGACTTTTCAAATAATGTTAACCATCTCTAAATATTTGCCAACCACGGATCAGTCACCTAAGGGGCGCAGCCCGTCCCTGGGCCCAACAAAGCCCGGGTCAAGCTGTTTTACCTAACTGATGTGTGTGACAATCTGACTGATGCATCTGAAATTTCAAGAGTTTTCCACCATGTTAACCAATTGGTGGCAAAAAAGGAAAGTTAAAAAGTAGAATAACAATAATACTGATATTTAATATTTGTGTAAAATTTCAATGGCGGGTCAAAGCATTGAACATTTCAGGCACCCTGCTTGGCATTTTGGCTAATCCAACAATGTGAATTACATGTGAATATTGTTTAATGATACATATTTGATGCAGTTCTATTTGTTGTTGCATGTTATTTTCTGGCACATTTTCCTGCTTTGGCCAGATGGGGGCGCTATGCCAGGCAGGCCCATTGGGTGTCTGGATATCATCATAATCATAATATCTATTAACCTGTTAAGTTTCAGACCATTCATTTAAAGTATAGAACATTTCTGGCACATTTCCTGTTTGGCCAGATGGTGGCGCTATGCTAGCCATCTGAATGACATATGTGCATATCATCACAATAATGATATCCAATATTGTTTACCTAAAGGTTTCAAATCAATTTGTTAAGGCATTGCCCATTTCTGGCACATTTCCTGTTTGACCAGGTGGTGGCGCTATGCCAGGCAGGCCAATAGGGTTTCTGATTATCATCATAATCATAATATCTATTAACCTGAGAAGTTTCAGACCATTCATTCAATGCACTTTGACTTTATGACACATTTCCTGTTTATGTGGTAAGAAATTAAAATCATAACAAATTACAACATATCAAAAATCCCTTCACAATTTAACATCAGCCATCTTGGCATCATATTTGCCAAATTTCACATGAATCTGACAAACCGCCTAGGAGGAGTACATGTTCAAATTGATCATGTGGCATCAGTGTTCTTGTCATTCTTTTGTTGCCAGTGGGTGGCGCTATGCCAAATATGGATTATGGGCATGTGAATATTGTCATTACCATGGTATTCAATGACCTGTGAAATTTAAAACATTTCAAGCCATGCATGGTGAATTAAGACACATTTATTGTTTATGTGGAAGGGTATTAAAATTCATAGTTTTAGCCATTTCGTGAAATTACAACATATCAAAAAAGCTTCACAATTTAGAATCAGAAGCATCTTGGCATCATGTATACCAACTTTCACATGAATCGGATCAACCGCCTAGGAGGAGTACATTAAAATTGGTCATGTCCATTAACGACAAAATCCCAATTACCTCACTTCCTGTGGGCGTGGCTAATGGCATGTTAATACAAAAGTTGATTGTTTTGGGAGTTACATGTACCCACCAAATTTGGTGTGTGTATCTAAAACTATATGCCAACCACAAGTCACAGTGACATAAGGGGCTATGGAGTTCCTGGGCAGCCCAGTGCCAAGGCTTTTCCCCTGTGTATTCACTGGTACCTCTTGATGTGTGTGCCAAATTTCATGCTTTTCACCAATGGGAAGCACCTCTTTGGCATCACAATTCATCACATTTTAGTCCATATTAGTCTGCACAAAATCCCAAATACCTCACTTCCTGTTGGGCGTGGCTAATGCATTGTACATACAAAGTTGTTCATCTTTGGGAGATACACACACCTACCAAATTTGGTGTGTCTAGCTGAAAGTATGTGCCAACCACTGGATCAATCACCTAAAGGCTTACTGAGTCCCTGGTCACTGGGCCAAGCCTTTATGCCTGTGTAGCCATTGTGATACCAGATGTGTGTGCCAAATTCCAAGACTTTTCATCCATATTAACCACTTCAAAAATAGCAAAAAGGTGAACAAATAATAATAATAATAATAATAATAATAATAATAATAATCTTTCCAAAAACAATAGGGCTTCGCAGACCTCTCGCGCTAAGGTCGCGCCGCCTCCCCACTGTCGGTGCTCGGGCCCTAAATAATAATAATAATAATAATAATAATAATAATCCTTACAAAAACAATAGGGCCTTGCGCCCTTCGGTGCTCGGGCCCTAATAATAGTGAAAAAATAATAATAATCCTTACAAAAACAATAGGGCCTTTATACCGCAGCCCGGGCCCTAATAATAATCCTTACAAAAACAATAGGGCCTTGCGCCCTTCGGTGCTCGGGCCCTAATAAATGGGTTGTGATGGGGGTAGCAGAGAGATGGGTACACCAGCCTCCATTGGTGTTTCAACTTCCGGGAATTCGCTTGCCCCCTTGGTCACGCCCCCGAGGCGAAATTTCGCTGGCCGAAATTAGCGAGGTGTTTCGCTGTGTGGAAACTGACTGTTTATTAACAAAATGAGGAAAAACCCAACCTTTGGACACCAATTTTCTTTGTGAATGAATAATGTATCATAAATAAATAAATGAATGTTCTTCCTCAAAAAACAGGGGCCATAAGTATACATACCCCTATGTTAACTCCCATAGAGGCAGGCATATTTTTATTTTTAAAGGCCAGTTATTTCATGGATCCTGATAAAGTTCCCTTGGCCTTTGGAATTGCAATAGCCTCACTTCATCACATACCCTTATCATCCAAGTGAATAGCCATAGCCTGACTAATAACTGAAGCTATTTCCCTGTCTTTGACATTAACTGTCCTGGAGTAAGCATTTGCATTATTGTTGTCACACTTGTGTGCAAATTATAGGAATATGATCCAGAAATCGTAATGTTGTGACAAGGTGGCCTGGATCAACTTTGTTTATTCCCACTTTGGGTGTGCAATGTGTGGGCTCTTACTTGGACAAGATTGATTTAATGACTTTTTAATTAATGCAGTTTCCGGTATTTTGTAATGGTCCAAATGCCCACAAAACCCTGTTAGCAAAGCCTGTCACCTACTTGCAGACTGACCAATGAATCTGCCACGGTCTCGGACCCTAGTAGCCACTGCCATGCTCTGCCACTACTGTTTTTTTGTTATTAAAAAAACAGTATTCACTGGAAATAAACTTTTTTTTTTTAATTTGATGATTTCAATTATTACATTTTGGCAAAGGTTCACATTTTTAACCAAAGCGACTAACAACAAGGTGAACAGTTTAAGTTTTAGAGCAATTCTCTCAACAATTTTAGGACAATTTAAAAACGGTAGAGTACAGTAAGAATAAGTGCATCAGTGAGTGCTGTTTTTAAACAGTTGAGTGTCAGTTCAAGACGGGTGGTAAGTGCTAGGATCAGCAAGCCCTTGTAGGAACTGGCAGTGTGTTCCACCAATGAGGAACAAGGTAGCCAGTTTTGAAACGATGTTAGCCGATAATTGCTGTGTTGAACGGTTCAGGAGCGGGTAGCATCTTGAGTCAAAAAATATAATTAAATTTAATCATACATTCTACTGAAGAAGGTTTTGGGGACCCCTGTGGTGAGCCCATGATCTCCCTACCCATTCATCTCGGTGGAATACTTCACGAACCCTTCTTTTAACACATGACAAACCATATATCAGAATAAACAGCAGACCTTACCACAACACAAAGGTGTAAAGCAGTCCCCTGTATAGTTAGCCGAACTCCAGAGTAATCCAGTTTTGAATTTGCAGTAAATTTCAACATGCATGGATGTCTCCAAATTTGGGCTTTAAGTTTTACAATGTGTTTAAATTGTTCCACATGATTTCATAACGGGCCAAATACAAAATAAAACGCCTAGATATTGGTAAATCAGAGGACAGCTGACTAAGTGTTTGTGAAAGTAGCCTTTGTTTGTGAAAGTAGCCTTAATGATCACAAAATGCTAAGCATGCATCTTGTCTATTTGAGTTTCTTAAAGCTGAGCTGTGCTTAAATTTAAATTGTAGTGGTTAGTTAGGGAGTGGTTGTTATTATTATTATTGAGCCTCCTGGTGCAACTAAAATGGCTTTCTGGTGGAGTGCCTGCAGGTGCTGCACCTGCTTGTGCTATTGTTCCCGACCTCAAGGAAAGCTGGGGTAATAAAACTGCCTGATTACTTCGGGTTTCCTCACTCCAGGATTGTTTTTGCGCGGCTCCTCAGGATGACAAGATCTTGCAGACAATTGGAGGGTCCAATGGAGTTAAGAGATTTAGTCCCAAGCTATTTTACTGACAAGAAGATTGACCAATAGTCTCAATTTATGAAAAAAAAAAAAAAAAAAACGAAAAAAGAGAGTCACAAGGTTTATACCTGACAGCAACAATATTAGGGTTTCAATTCAGGGTTTCTCTTCTGCTCTGATTTGCATTTAAATGAGAAGTGTGTTTCTGTATCTGTTTTAGTTTTTGGTTGCAATAAAACCATGAACAGTTTTTTCTTGTCTCACTAGAGTCAAAAACTTAAAGGAACCATATGTAAGAAATGTATTTCAATTAATCATAAAATGCCCCTGATATGTCACTAGACATTAAGAAATCATGTTCATTTCAAATACTTATATCACTAACAACAGTAGTCCGGCCAGGATATTGTCATTTAAAAAGTGAAGTTGCAGCCCTCAAATTATGTTTATGTTGTGTTTTGTCATGTCAAAAGTAGCCTGATATTGTCATACTCAATTCAGAATTTGAGTCTGTTCGTGCTCCATTGGGACATAATGTCAGGTGTGTTCCGGGCTAGACTGGCCATCTGCCATACCGGCATTTTCCCAGTGGGCCAGCGTACATTTTGGGCCGATTGAATTCAATTATTATTTGTTAACGTTATTAACGTTATTTTAAAACATGGGCAACAATGCAAGGACAGTCAGTGGCTCATTGGTTCAATTTCTATACTGACACTAGACTGGCCCAATAACAACTCCTATCACGCTCCACCCCTCCCACATTGGCTCAGAGCCAGAATTCTGTGAGTGTGTCAAAATTCAATCTATTCTCGGAGGTTCATTGAGGGTAGTTCTCATTTTCAGTGAAGCCGAGATTACAACCTTTCTTTCAAAATGAAGTGTTTGAGGCATTACAAGCTATTGACACTAGGAGTGCTACTGGAGAAGATCATTTAAATCCTTTTTTCCTTAAATTGTCTGCTCCTATTATCACAAAGCATATAGTGCATATATTTAATCTTTCCATTGTGATGGGCATATTTCCAAGTGCATGGAAAATAGCCCATGTGACACCTTTGCACAAAGGGGTTGATAGAGATGATTTAAATAATTACCATCCCATCTCCAAATTACCCTGTTTATCAAAGATTTTTGAATCATTGGTTAATAACAAATTTTGAATTTTGAATTGGTTAATAACAAATTTTGAATCATTGGGTGGGGCTTGTTCGGCTGGCATCCAGGCTAACAAATGACCTGAATTGTCATGAAAATCCATTACATGTCCTTAGTTTTCTTTTGATGAGTTGGCCTGAAATTACTTGTTGGTCAGAACTGTTTTTGTGGACTGTGCGATATGATGGCTGATTTTACAACTATTCACAGCAATACTTTATTTTGACTTAACAGGAAACCACAATGAATAAACCACACAGCCCTGAACTGGAGAGAGGAATCAATGTTGAAAAATCAAAACCTGACCAGATGCAGGAACTCACCCTCATACAGTTCATTAAAAGTAAGTTTTGGCTGTTGTAAGAAAAAAATATGTTTCTTCTGATGGATGCAGCATTCAGTCTTTAATCCAGGGGGGTCAAACTCATATTAGGCAGTGGGTCGGATTTGTTGGAATGAGACCTCACGAGGGCCGTCATTGACATGGTCATTTTCATTTCTCTGCATTGGTATCAGAGTGGTGTTTGATGATATACTCCTTTACTACACCACTCATGAGCAAACAAGGACAAATTATTTACTCGTCAAATCCTCCTCTTTCTCTCTTAAAACACGCTACTACTTTGTCAGTTTTTGGCCTCTTCCTTCTTGAGGATGGTTTGTAGTTCTAGGTTTAATCCATTTATCACAGAAATTGCTTATTACAAATTGTTGAAGACAGCTGGATGTGAATATCTTTTCTTTCTAATTTTTCCTTCCTACCCAAAACATCTTGGGGGGGCCGTATGAAACCTGCTGGCGGGCCTGCTCTGGCCCCCGGGTCTTATGTTTGACACCCCTGTTTTAATCCAATAAAAAGCAGTAACGAGGTAGCCTGGGTGAACCCAGACAAACCTGTTTAGCTGGGCATACACTGTTTTTTTTTTATTCGAGTCATAC
The DNA here is from genome assembly GCF_017589495.1 of Alosa alosa. Taxonomy (NCBI): domain Eukaryota; kingdom Metazoa; phylum Chordata; class Actinopteri; order Clupeiformes; family Clupeidae; genus Alosa; species Alosa alosa. The sequence continues at coordinate 30,273,015 of NC_063208.1, forward strand.
GACTCTTTTTTGAATCAGGTCGAATTTCAGCTTGTCTTTTGTCGTTTGTTGTGTAGTGTACAGGGGGTAAAGAGAGGCTATTCAGCTCTCCCAACCTGTGGTATGGTATAGTTTACAATAAATGAATAATTATAAATAAATACAGTTAGGGGTGGCACGGTTCATGAAAAAAAATCCAAACCGTTCGGTTCACTTGTCTTGGTTCGGAGCACGTTTGCGTCGTGCGGTTTTGATGGTTCATGGCATGCGTAATGTAGCCTCATGCCCATATGTGACCCCAGACAGTTTTTCCCTCTTTTGCGTGAAAGGTGTGGAGTGCTGCGGGTCACGTGTTATGGCAAGTGGGAGCGATGTGGGAGGATGCACCAGCGTTGCATAAGTCTTGCATTGTGCAACACATACAGTAATTATGCTAGTACAGGCCCGGTGTGGCTAATCGGGAGCTTCGGGAGGATGGGCCGGTCTGAATATCGTGAGCTGAAATGTATTGTTTCTGAAGTTCATTTGCTGCGCACTTGCGGCACTTTAGCAGCTTAGGCTGTGTGGTCGCAGGCCCTTCCTTGCAGTTTCCCAAATATTAGCAAAGTAGCCCCTCACAAAAACTGTTTGGAAATTGCAACCAAGTTTATATTTGCAATATTTAAGGGGAGTAGGAGACTATATGAGCGGCCCCTCCTCCAGTCGCATGGCTCTGACTAACTCTCATATGTGCAGGGGAGACGTGTAGTAGGCTAATAATAACTAATTTTACTGAAAGGTAATAACCATAGATCTCAAAACCCTTCGAAAATAAAATATTACAATGTATGTTGGGTCCTCCTCACATGGAAGATCTAACATTCAGTTTCAGCAAGCAAATAACCTGTTGAGAGAAACTAGAGGAGCGTTCAAATTCGGCAGAGACAGGAGAGAAAGCGCGCATTTACAGTACAGGGCTTGTCAATGTTATGTGGTAGCCTAGAATCTATTTTGCATAGCTCGGGTAGGCTAAGCTATGTGTAGAAATAAAATATTCCGTAATATATCAGTCAATCTTAGTATGCTACAAAGACACAGAAGTGCCTGTAGATGGCAATAACACATTCTACTTGTTTGCCAATTAAATGAAAAGCAATTTGAAATCAATGTCTTCACTCTTGCTGTATCAAAATCTCACCTTTCCTCAGAGATGATGATGTGCTTAAAGTCAAGTCAATTCTTTCAGTTTGTGCATGATTACATGATATAACTATACTAATACTGTAGCCTAAATGGTGGATAATTAAGCTATTTTGAAAAAATATAATGTCCGCAACACTGCTATTGACTCCCAATTATTTATTGCAACGTTTTGACCCTGCTGGGTCTTCTTCAGGCAAATGATGGACACATTTGGTGAAAGGATATATATGTAGGCCTTACAATCAGCTGACATACCATGTGATGTCGATTGGTATGATTGGGCCTAAGAGCCCCACTAGTCACTCAATTAAGAGAACACTTACAGGTATTACACAAACCTATACATTTCAAATAGGGGCTGGTAACACTTCATTTTAAAGGGTCTACATAAGGGTGACATGTAACCGTCATAAGAATGACATGACACATGTCATGTACATTAATGACACATTATTGATGTTTATGACTGTTGTCATAATGTGTCATTCGGTTTTTGGAATGTCAAGTTGACATTGTTTGGGTGTCATCATTATGACAACTTGACATTAGCCAAGATGACATTATTTGACGGGTCTTTGTCATGACAACTTGACATTAGCCAAGAAAATGTAACCCATTTACAATATTGTCATGATGACTTGACATAGCCAAGAAAGAATGCAAGGTGTTTGGCATGATATTGTCATGACAACTTGACATATAACTATGTTTGGCCTGACTTATCTTCTAGGTTTGTAATGTGAAGGGCCTGAACAATTGACCGTCATGACACCATTATAATTGTGTCATGAATACTTTCCTTGACCTCAACTACAGTGGTACAGTTTTGACTTGTTATTAAGCTGTCACAAAGAACTATTACACACCAAAATAGTTTCCTGACAGTGTCATGAATTGTCATGACAACTTGACATAATTGTTTAATTATTACATGAACAAGTTCATATAACTGTGTTTTATTATTTACACTATTACTGTGCATTAGTGTATTGAATATGTTTTTAAAGAAATGCTGCCAATTTGGTGTTTAACTTGATGTTATACTTGATAAGTATTGATAAATGATGCATTGTCACTTTAAGAGAGTCTAAACGGTTCTCATAACGTCCTTTTGCCAGCTATTGTTCACAGGCTGATAGGCCTACTCTAGCCTTGTTTGTTTGCACCACATTGACAACACAATATAAGTTATTACAAGGAGGCTTCATTGTTAGGATATGGAAACATGTAATGAGTTGCTGCTAGGGTGACATTTCTGTTTGCAGTTGGCCATTAAAAGTGCAGTATGAGCATGGTAGCCACCTAGCTATCTGAATGGAATAGGCTATGTTTCAATCGGCATTATGCTTAACAAAAGCAAGTTAGTCTGTTAACATTCATATTTGCAAGCCTCCAAGCACAGACGTCATCACTTTAAATCCTACCTGTTGCCTTTCACCGTCCACTTATTTAACTGTTGCATCCCTTGACATGCCATCTCCTTTTCCCTCTTTCTTTTTCTATTTTTAGCCGCCAACAGCTTTTTTTTTGCTTTATCCATCTTTTTCCATAGACGGCAACTCACTACTCGTAGGCCTATCTGCTCGCTCAGCGCTGACGGCGCCCCCACTCCCTCTTCTATGTCAAAATTCTATGATGGAATCTGAGATATAGGTGCCTACTCTAGGTTAGTCCTCTAAAATGTTATAGAACATTGAGAAAATGTTGAAATGATTTAGAAATGGATAGCAGTAGCTACATATAGAAAATACCAAATATATTATTTTATTTTTTTTTCCATCGCTTTGGCGCCCCCATGGTGCTGCGCCCCTATGCGCCACATATGGCGCATACCCACTTTTTGCGCCACTGGCCTGAACAATGGGCTGTCATGACGCCATTATAAATTGGTCATGAATACTTTTCTTGACCTCAACTACAGTGGTACAGTTTTGACTTGTCATTAAGCTGTCACAAATAACTATTACACACCAAAATAGTTTCCTGACAGTGTCATGAATACTTACCTTTGACCTAAAGTACAGTGAACCATCTGAGATGTTTCCTGAACATGTCATTAAGTGTCATTACACTATCATGTAGGTCCTATTTCTGTACATTTTACATTTCTGGAACATTGAGTCTAATTTCAACTATAATGACAACAAATACCATACTCAGTCATGACTTAAGAGTTTATTTCAGCAATGCATTTTGCAAAACCATAATACATGACATGTTACCATGCCAGCTAACCTAACTGTACATGTGGAACATGCATTCAACTATTCACATACTAGTCTTTAAGCACCATTTCATTGCCATCATTTCTGCTTTTTCAAATCATGCACGAGTCTACCCAACACACCATTACAATGACGGATTCCTAACCAGTAGTACCATTCAATTATTTTAAGGGGTGTTTTGAGGGACTGAGGGGTTCGATTCCCCCTGAGACGCCATATTTGTCCGTGTAAGGGGCACTTATTTTAATGTAGAGTGAAGTGCTGCCTTTCTAAGGAACTTTTCACAAGAGGAGTAGACAAATGAAAGTACCAAAATAGTTTACCCAGAACATATAGCCGGCATTTATTAAACATCAAATATCAAACAGTATGACCTTGTTTCTCTTTTCTGTCCTTTTAGTTGTGAAAATCAGTATTTCTCTTAGTTTTCAACCTTTTAAACACATGTTGAGAAAAATATAAAGTAAAATGACCTCAGAGCTCTGATAAAATAACCCCAAAATAATAATAAGTCCATCTACCTCACTGTTTTTTTTTTTTAAGTGTTGAGATCTCGCACTTACCTGTAGGCTACGATGAAATGAAGAAATATTGAGTAGAAGCAGTTCAATGGAACACTCTCATGCATCCAAACAAAAAAACAACCTGCATAGCAGGGCAACAATTCAATTCAATTACTCTCTCGATACATTTTAGCAGATCTTTAACCCTCTAGGCACCACGGTCGAGTTTACTCGACAAGATGCGGTACTGAATAAAACGGCCGATTTAGTCAAATAGGGTGTCATATTTCGTTCGACTTCCACTCCACTAGATGGCAGACATGTCATACGTCATCCCCGAGTCGAAAAAACGGCATGCTTTAAACAAAACTTTCTAGCTACAGCACATTGAATCAGTGCGTGAAATACCGGAGCTAGTGTGCGTGTGAGCCACTTTGTCAGAGCGATAATGTCAACGTCAGCGAGTATTTGCATTAGATTATCGTCTAATGGCATCAAAAAGTTTACCTGAAATGAAGTGTTGGGTCTTCTATTCAAGGACCCTGATTCTGAAGGGGAATATCTGCCTTCAGAAAATGACGGTGATCCGCTTAGTGAGGCTTCAGATGCGTCCCCTGCCTTGCAATGATGCAGCTGGACAAAGTGAGAGTTTACTCCATAGTTTAGCTTACACCAAGCACAAACGTTGAATCGCTTGCCCAATGTCACTGGTGGGAATAATGTTTCACGGGTTCGAGTGTTCATCGGGGAAGTTAGCAGGGTGTTAGTGGTGTGGCTAACGCCTTCTGAATGCATGCCTCCGCAATCGCTGGGCGACAGTAACGCGGTGGAGCCTTTGTCTAATACCACTGGGTATATTAGATGAGGTCGGTGCTCATAGGACAGTTAGGGGGAACGTAGAGGCAGTGTGGAGTCGCATTGAGAATGACAGTAGGCCTAGTCCGAGAAGCTGCGCCAAATTCTTCCCACTGACGCGTGGCCAGGCAGATCTGGCCATGCTGCTCGCAACAGGAGCAGAGGTGGTGACACGGGGTAGGAGAGCCATTAGGCCATGCATAGTCTATCACAAGATGATGGGAATGCCGGCCCTGTATGGATAGGATATGGATAGTCATTATCTCTACAGCAAAAGGCCTGCTACATAAAAAAAAAAATGGTCAGCCATTTATTAGTAATGATTTACACTGTTGATTATCTATTTCCCTGACCATTTAGGACATGTGTTCTTTTTTGTGTGTTCATGTCCTTGTGATGTGTGTGTCTTTGTCAGCTAAGAAAAAAACAACAAAAAAACATCAACAAAAACAACAAAAAGAAAACAAATACTAACATTGTCTCGTCATCTCACTCTTGATCTGTGCCTTACCGTGGCAAATGAGCTTTTGAACTAAACAGGTCTTGTCTACTTGTGTTTGTGTGTCATCTGAATAATATATATGTGCCCCATACATGGAATCAGAGTGCCTACTGTATGTAGTAAATGGAAAATCTCTACAGCAAAAGGCCAGCCTACCGCTATGCATTTGGTTTGTTTCTGCCATTTATTAGTAATGATTTATACAGTTTGTTTACTACTTACTATTTACCTGAGCATTCAGTATTGTGCAATATAGCATACAGAAGGTGAGGGACATTTTGGGGGAAAAGAAGTGGTGTATTTTATCATTCAAACATGCAACTTTTCATGAAAATTCTATAATCCAAGATGGCCGCCACCATATAACGTCATAATATGCAAATTAGATATAAACATTTAATCTCTACATAAACTTTGGGTCTCTACCTCTTATCACTTTTAAGATATAGCCTTTTGAAATGAAGATGTCAAAATCGAACGTTTCGAAAAAAAAACCTCTGGCGCCTAAAGGGTTAACATGGCTTCAACATAGCATGAAATAGCACTTCAAATAATTAAACTCATGTTCAACTCTGGTTTTTAGCTTATGCAGTACCATCAATACATTTCCACACAATTCATTACAACAACTGAGTTACAGCAAAATAAAACTTTTACGTGCTTAACTCATTAAACACATCCATCACGCCATGTCTGCTACTAACATAAATGACTTAAACACGTAAAACACTCACCGGAGAAAACTCATACAAGTAAGTAAACTCCTTGTCGTAATTTCAACCCTTTGCTGTTATTCCTTCCTTAGAAGTAGGTTTGTTGGGAAAAACCCTTTTATCTAGCTCTTCAATGTTATTTTTAACTTTTCTTCTCAGTGTGGAAAATCTAAATCTCAAAAAAAATCGTTCTGCTGTCCTTCTGCTGTTTGCTTCTCTAAGAATCAGTGTAGCAGTTTCCCCTCTATGCAGCGCCACCACTGCCACCTACTGGACAAATACGGTGTGCAGGGAAAACATAACTAAAAGTAATCAAGAAATTAGATATTAAACTAGAATAATGTAATCCTATTAGTAGGCTATTTTCGAATGGGTTACATCTGCAATGCACCTTCAATATGTTGAGTATATCTAATTTATAATGGTGTCATGACAGCCAATTGTTCAGGCTCATCACTTCATAAACCTAGAAGATAAGTCAGGCCAAACACAGTTATATGTCAAGTTGTCATGACAATATCATGCCAAGGAAAGTATTCATGACACAATTATAATGGTGTCATGTCAATCAATTATTCCGGCCCACCACTTCACAAACCTAGAAGATGAGTCAGGCCAAGTTATATATTAAATTTTGCATTTCTTTCTTGGCTAATGTCAAGTTGTCATGACAACGGTTTACATTTTCTTGGCTAATGTCAAGTTGTCATGGCAGAGACACCCTCAAATAATGTCATCTGGCCTAATGTCAAGTTGTTATAATGATGACACCCAAACAATGTCAACTTGACATTCCAAAAACCGAATGACACTTAATGACAACAGTCATAAACATCAATACTATGTCATTAGTGTGCATGACATGTGTCATGACATTCTTATGACGGTTACATGTCACCCTTGTGTAGACCCCTTCAAATAAAGTGTTACCAAGGGGCTTACAAAAAACAATATCCCCAAAGGAGTACATGGTATTGCTATCAACAGAAAAGAAAGAAAAAGAAAAACAATCAGTGGATAAACAGTTCCATATATACAAGCCTACCCAAACAATGAAAGGACATTACCCCCACAGTTATAAAACCTGTAACAGTTTTTTACCAGAATATACTACTACTATAAGAACGGTTTTATATCAAATTCCTCATTAAGACCATGGGGGGACATTGTATTTAAAAAGTGAATCCAAAAGGATCACCCCCTCTAGGTGGTTTACCTAGGTGGCTCCACCCCAATATATCTGAGGGCGCTGACATTATGACCGGCTAGTTTAAAATGAGCAGCGACAGGACTGCGCTCATCCCCTGTTCTAATAGTGCTCCTGTGCTCACTGATCCTGGTCCGAAGCGCTCGCGTTGTTTTGCCCACATATGCTAGGCCACAAGGGCAACGAATCAAATAAATAACATGTGTTGTGCAACATGTAATGACACCGCGAATGGATAACGTCTTGCCAGTATGTGGATGATTAAAATGTTTGCATTTATGTGTGTACGAACACTGTGCGCAACTACCACATTTATAGTTACCATCAGACATACTCAGAAAAGACGTCGTGGGTTGCGGACGTATGTCATTTTTGACTAGGCGGTCCCTTAAGTTAGGAGCACGCTTAAAAACCAGCTTAGGTTTTTCTGGAAAAACTCTCATAAGTTTAGGGTCCGAATCAATAATATGCCAGTGTTTGTAGACAACTTTTCTGAATTCTGACACAAGCGGAGAATATTTTATGCAACATAGAGGGGACTTACTTGGATCTTTGGTGCGCTTTTTTGATTGAAGACACTCCTCTTGTGTTGTATGATGAAAACGTATTTTGGCCGCATCAACCCAGTCCTGTTTATAACCTCTATTGAGGAATCTTTTAGTCAAGTCTGCAGCCTGCGCAGAGTAGGATGTATTATCGCTGCATATTCTGCGCACACGGTGGAACTGACTGATCGGAAGACTTTTGACCAGCGGCCTAGGATGAAAACTATCCCCATGCAAAATAGTATTGTGATCCGTAGGCTTGCGAAACAGATTGGTTTTCAGAGTCGTACCTTCTTTGTATACCTGAACATCCAGGAAACTAATGCGATGTTTATCATATTCCAAAGTAAATTTCAAATGTTCATTACAAGAGTTGAGATACTCATGGAAACACATTAATTCATCTACTGTGCAGTCAAAAATCAGAAAAATATCATCTATAAACCGCTTGTAGAATAAGATCTTTGTGTAGAATGGATTACTTTGATGCAGCACAAATTGGTTTTCAAAGAGACCCATATATAAGCAGGCATAATTAGGAGCCATCTTACTTCCCATGGGTGTGCCCTTCTTTTGTATATAGAACTCATCTTGAAAACGAAAAAAGTTGTTGGTCAGAACTATATTAGCCAAGTCTAGTATGCACTCAATGCTGGGTTTTGGCTCAGACTGATTTAAAGAGAGAAAATGAAGGGTTCAGATGCAAAAGCCTCTAAATGCCACCTCCGTCAAAAATGAGATAAAGATGGTGAGTGAATGCTCTCCTCACATAGTATACGTTAATCAAATAATTTAACTTCAAAACACACCAAATAACACTCTCTTCCTGGTCTGAAATATCGATTTCTATGCAAAAACCTATAGGAACCGGATTTTAAATGCTCATTTAAAAGAAATGTGGTCAGACGGATTTAGAGGGTTTTGCATCTGAACTCTTCAAATACTCTAGTGCTTCAAGGCCACCGTCATGTGGAATATTTGTGTACAAACTCTGAACATCAAACGTAGCCAACAGCAAGTTGCTACCGATCCCACTGACAATAGGTCTTCCCTGCAGAGGGATGTCTAAGCCCTTGTGTATTTTAGGTAGTGTGTAAATTGCCGGGATCACTGGGTGTTCAACCTTAAGGAACTCAAAGACTTTTTTATTAAACTCGTCACTGTTAAAGGTGCCATGTGTAAGAATTGAGGTAAAAATATCCAAAAGATGAGCTACACGCATGAAAAGAATGAGAAGAAATAAGGGTGATGTCATTAAAAAAATAACAAGGTATAGTGCTGCAGAGATATCAACCTGAATTAGCATGCTAAATTACTAGCCACAGCCCGACAGGTGTCATAATACCAGTTTCGGCCATGGGAGGCAGTATGCGGACAACATAACCGCTAACCAAACTGCAATAAACGAGTCTCGGTTTTTACTCTAGGGTAAACCAGCTCACTTTCTGGAGGTATACTGCCCCCATTTTTTATGGAATGTGGAGTATGAATTGATTTTTGGCATTACACATGGCACCTTTAAAGTGATGTTCTAGTTGGGAGTGTATCCGGGACTTCAACCTGAGGATAACTTCTCATAGAATGTTAAATCATTTAGTTGTCTTTTAATTTCATTTTCATAATCCACAGCATTTTGCAAAACAACCGCACCCCCCTTATCAGCAGGCCGTACCACAATCGTATTGTCCTTACTCAAATCCAATACAGCTGCTCTTTCCTCTTTAGACAAATTGTTGTACACTTTGTATTCTTTTTTCTTTTTTAATAAGCCCTTTACATCATTCTCAACTAAACGGCAGTACGTGTCAAGAGAGGCATTACGGTGCTTGGGAGGAATGAATGTAGACCTTTTCTTGAAGCAACTATGGGCCGAGTCACCAGGGGCAGAGGTGGCGGACGAGTGGACTTGGTCCAGAGGAGAGACACCCCCGGTCACACAATCTCTTATATCAGAATGGACTCTCATATCAGAATGGAAAAACTCCTTCAATCTTAGGTTACGAAAATACTTCTGAAAATCAATAATAGTCTCAAAGTCATTAGTGTGGGTGGTTGGAACAAAACTCAGTCCCTTACTCAAGGCCGACGTGCAAGCGTCAGACAATGTCTTTTCAGAAAGATTAATTACCGTACTCTCCTGCTGGTCTGAATACGGGGCGGCCTGCGTCCTTTTCCGTTGGCTTTTTCGGCACCGCTTATGCTTGGGAGCAGGCCTCCTCTCCACCAGCGTTGTGGATTTTGAGGTCTTCTTTGGGCGTATCCTAAAAAAGACGCTCCACGCTCTGATTGGCCACTCACATCAGAGCCTGAATCATACGATGAGGATGACAGCCATTGTCTATTATTTCCTTGTTGTCGTTGGCGTCCAAGTCGTGTGCGTTGTGTCTGGTTTTGCTGGGTTTTGGCTTGAGATTCTGGTTTCCCATCCTTCCAAAAGTAGACTTTGGATTAATTAAGCTATACATCAAATGCTGAAGTATGGTATTTCTGAAGTGTTAAAGATTAAAAGGAAAAATAACAACAAGAACCGTACAGAACCGAAAACCGTGACCTTAAAACCGTGGTACGAACCAAACCGTGGGTTTTGTGAATCGTGCCACCCCTACAGATAGTAATATAAATGAATATTTATGAATAAATATGGATATTCAGTATGAACCATATAGACCAGGGGTACTCAAATGTAAACCTGAAAGGTCCACTTATCAAATTTCCATTTACTCCAAGTTACAGAAGATTTTTTTAAGTAGGCTACAGAACTACAGAAAAAAGCCGGTAAATCCAAATAAGTGTCAAACTACACAAAACAATATGGTGTTAATGGAGAAGTGACTGTGGTGTTAGCTAGCCAGCTATATCCTTTGGAGCCCGGTAGGGGCGCTAGGGATATAAATAATGAAATAAACCTGAGGCCTGGCATTCGAGGTTCGCTGAAGACCTGTCTCCTGTCGATTATTCAACGCCGCTCAACATGGTGTCAGAATTGATCTAAATTACCTACCCACTCCAATAATTGGATAGTCACAGATTAGAAAGGGGTGCTTTTACTCTTCTGACGCTGCAAAGAGGACTGCTTGCTTCAAGGGTAGCTACAGCATTTGCATGATGCATCAAACGCAGCTAGAAGTTACCGCTAGCCTAGGGTGACCAGATTTGTCGGAGCTAAAACCGGGACACTTAATGCGTGACCGCGTTTAACGTGAACATGCAGCAGCTCGGGCAGACACAGACATTTTTTTCTTTAAGACCAAAAGGTAATCTTAGCTGCCACACTTAGAAGCTAGCTATTCTAGCTAACGTTTATCGTAGCTCATAGTGCTAGGGCTAATGTAACTCGTCAGTTTGTACGTTGCCCAGCGAATAAACTTACTTCTTACATGTTTTAATTTAAAGAATTGAAATAAAAACAACCTTGAACGGTATTATCTGTTTACATTTAGATCTTGCCATAGACTTTGCTTAAGTGCTTGTAGTCTGCCGTCCTGTTCAGTCTATGGTTGCTATAGCAACCGCTGCTGTGCTTCATACACTGACAAGATAAGTATGCAATTGTGGTTGAAATACTCCCGAAACACAAAGTAAAACAAACCAAAATATATCTATGCAAGAAAATGGGATGTTGTTGTATTCCAAACAATAATCCAACAGTCGTGGAAGGGCATTCCTACGGTTAAATCTCACTATAATCTCCTAGCTGTGCGATATGTCCCATTACAACCCATTGATTTGATTGGTGTTCTTGCCGTCCACTAGGCTATTTTGCTGTGGTGCGAACCAAACGTGATGTCACATGCAAGGGGTGAATAGTGGGTTCGGGGGTATCACCCCCGAGAAAATTTATGAAATATTGTATGCAAACACACAAGTTCTGCGCACTTTCAGTCAGAGAAAAAGGTCCTGTACTGTATGCCTAACGAGTGCCAGACATGCATGAAACAACATCAAATATCGTCCTGGGACAGCTAATTGCAATGCCGATGCCCTTTCTAGGCTTTCCACAAGCCCCACTAACACTGTGCGATCTGTGTCACACGGCCTGAACGTCCCCCTGCCGATTGCCATAGCCAACGTGTAAGCCTCGAGTGCACCTATCCAAGACTCTTGGATGACAGAATCTTGTATGGTGGACACCATCCCTGGTCGAACCAAAAGAGACCTGAAAGTCCTGCAAGGGATTGATCCCTGTATTTCCAGATGTGGTTTTGGCGACAGGGACGACCACCTACCCGTTAAGACAAGTGGAGTGAACCAAGGGAAGTCCAGCAGCTGATAAAGCAGTGGTTTCAGATACAGGAAGTGGATGGGACCTTGTACTGAGCGATCCAGGCTCCTTCTTCCAGGGATCCAGTGCTGCAGCATTTACTGCCCAAGGTGTTGCGAGTCGAAGTGCTCACTAGCCTACACAACAACCATGGCCATCTGGGGGTGGACAGGACCACAGAGTTAATATGCCAGAGGTGCTACTGGCCCCAGATGTGGCATGAGGTGCAAAAGTGGTGTTCTGAGTGTGAGCACTGTGTGGTTGCTAAAGCAAGACAACCCAAGCCAGAACCTTCTTGGGAAATCTGTTAAGCTACTAAGCCTTTGTAGATAATCTCCATTGACTTTACTCTCTTGGATTGGGCTAGCACAGGACAAGAGAATGTTCTGGTAGTCATAAATGTTTTCTCAAAGTTGACCCAGACTTTTGCCACCCCTGATCAGAGAGCTTCCACCGTAGCTAAGATTTTAACTGAGAGATGGTTCTATGTGTATGGCGTGCCAAGGAGAATCCACTCTGATCAGGGCTTAGCTTTGAGGGGAGCTGTTGAAGCACCTGTGTGACATCTACAGCATAACAAAGAGTAGAACCACCACTTATCATCCAGAGGGGAATGGTCAATGTGAACATTTCAACAGGACACTTCATGACTTACTCAGGACCTTACCCCCTGAAAAGAAGCGTAAATGGCCCCAGTTGCTCCCTCATCTCCTGTTCGCCTATAATACCACCATGTACTGTGGGAGACTGTGGGGGGGACAACTGAAAGTTGTCGGTTCAATTCCCGGCTTCCACTAGTATGCCCTTGAGCAAGGCACTTAACCCCAAGTTGCTCCGGGGACAATGTGATCCCTTGTAATATAGCTGGCATACAGTATGTAAGTGACTTTGGTCAAGAAGTCTGGTCTGCTAAATGTAATGTACATGTACAGTACACTCTTTTGCAAGAACCATTTTCACAGTCGCCACAAAATCCAGGATACGTGGAGTGTCTGGATGGAATTGGCACACACTATAAGATCAGGCCGTATGGGGAGGAGGGCCCCCTTAAGACCATGCATCGCTCCGAGCTTAAACCTGTTCCCACCAGTCAAGATTCATCCAGCCCACCAGCACTGGCTGCTCCACAGCCTCATGGGGGTATCGGGAGGGAGCCAGGCCTCAGTAACCCTGTAGTTGGAGACTCATTGAGGGTAGCCATAGTCCACACCAGGACTAGTGCTTAGCATCACAGTGACCAAGATGGTGTTAACTTTAGCCTTGACCAACTCCCAGGCTAATTTGGAGGGCGTACCAGATTAAAGAGAGCAAATCCACATGGTTTAGTGTCTGACCAATGTTTCCCTTGAGTTATTTGTTTTTTGTATTAGTTCAGGCTGTGAGAGGGCCATCCGTGGTTTGTTTGTCTGTTTTGTTTGTTTGTAACTTTTATCCATGGTTTGTCTGTTTGTTTGTACCTTACATTCTTATATATCTTCTTATATTCAAAAAAAATCTTGTTCCTTAGACTCTATAACAAAATATGCAAAAAAATCAATTTTTACATGAAAATCTAGCGGGAGCCAAACACAGCGTACTGTACTAAAAAATGTAGTCAGGCCTCCGACCAGCCACATGTCCCACACCCCCACTCCAGCAAGAATGCAATACAAGAGCTGCGGCTGGTGTGGCAAAAGTTCCCACAATAGACAGGCATGCCCAGCTAAGGATGCCACCAGCAGGAACTGCGGAAAGCGAGGACACTTTGCAGCTGTCTGCCGGTCCACTCCTGAGGTCACAGCAGAGGTACAAGAAGAAAAAACAGTGGCAGGAGATGTAGAAGATGTTGCATTCCTCGGATCAGTAGGTGATGATCAGGAGCAGCCATGGGTAACCCATATCCACCTGTGTGGTCGTAGCACTGAGTTTAAAATTGACATGGGGGCCGACGTGACTGTGGTTCCAGAATCCATATATCTGGACCTGCAGGCCCCTCCCCCACTGGGAAAGATGGATAAAGCACTCCAGGGCCCTAGCCGCATCCCACTGGACATCCGGGGGAGGTTTCCAGCCACCTTAATGTCAGGTGAGAAATCTACACAGCAGAATGTGTATGTCATCCGTGGGCTCAGAATGCCCTTACTAGGGCGCCCCGCCATTTCAGCCCTGGACCTTGTGACAAGATTAGACTCAGTCGACACTACATCCCACAATCTAGAACAGGAAGTGAAACGACGCTTCCCTGCCCTCTTTGAAGGTATCGGCAGACTGGAGGGTGAGTATCACATATCCCTCAAGCCAGATGCGATGCACTTCGCTCTGTCTACACCCAGACGGGTTTCTCTCCCCCTCATGTCGAGAGTGAAAGATGAACTCAGTCAGATGGAAGAGTTAGGCATCATATCAAGAGGAGCCCGCAGCATGGTGGTTGTGCCCAAGGCAGATGGGGAAAGTGAGGATCTGCGTATACCTCACCAAGCTGAATGAAAATGTTCGCCGAGAACTCCACATCCTGCCCTGTGTTGAATCTGTGCTGGGCCAGCTGAAAGACGCTAAAATCTTCACAAAGCTGGACGCGCAGTCAGGATTTTGGCAAATCCCACTGTCTGAGGACTCTATGCTCCTGACGACTTTCATTACTCCATTTGGCAGCTTCTGCTTCCGGAGATTCCCTCTCGGAATCAGTTCAGCCCCTGAGCACTTTCTTCCAGCGGCGCATGTCCCAACTCCTGGAGGGTCTAGATGGGACCCTGTGTCACATGGACGATGTCCTTGTGTTTGGGGCTACGGAGGCACAACATGATGCGTGTCTTATGGCAGTGCTTGAGCGCCTCCATCAGTCAGGGCTCACACTTAACACGAAATTTGAGTTCTCAAAGAGGCAGGTGAAGTTTCTGGGCCAGGTTGTAGACGAGGAGGGGGTCAGAGCGGACCCGGACAAGGTCAGAACCCTCACCAACATGACAGAGCCGAAAAATGTAACAGAAGTTCGACGCTTCATGGGCCTCGTGACGCATCTGGGGAAATATCTCCCAAACCTTGCAGAAAGATCAAAGCCTCTCAGAGAGCTCCTGAATAAAGACACATTCTGGTACTGGGGCCCACAACAGTGCCAAGCTTTCACTGATACAAAGAAGGAGCTGTCAACCCCACCTGGCCTGGCCTTGTATGACTCCAGTAAGGAGACCAAGGTCTCAGCCGACGCGTCCTCCTACGGTCTGGGGGCGGTCCTCCTTCAACGGTGCCGAGATGCAGACTGGCGCCCTGTGGCATACATCTCACGGGCTCTTACGACCACGGAACAGCGCTACGCGCTGCACTTAAGGCAGCACTAACGAAGAATTGCTCTCAGAGTCCCCCTACAGTTGAGAAGCGCAAGTGTTTGTTACCACTGTACAGCTGCGATAAATGTGTGTCTGTAAAAAAAAAAAAAAACTTTACATAACATAACTTGGATACGATAGATGGACAGCAGTCTGTAGAAAGAAAGCTCAGAGTTCCTCCAAGTATGTATTTAACAGGTCAACGGCCAGGACTGCATCAAGTGTCAGTTTTGTTTGCATTTTGGACAGTAGGCAGCCTGTATTTATAGTTTGTTGATGAATGAGGGAATGAGCAGGAATTTAGTGAACCATGGTTTATGGATGCAGGGCCGGTTCTCCCTATAAGCACACTACGCAAGTTGCGTAGGGCCCCGCAAGTTAAAGGAGAATTCCGGTGTGATATTGACCTAAACCTTGAATCCATGCATTTCCACTGAATTATTTTTGGAATCTGATCCCTTATCATACCAGTTCATTCTTACTTGTTGCTCGACTTATCGTGACTAAATTCAAGATGGCTGCAAACGCTAAACTTCGTGAAGATACTGTCTGTATAAATCGTCTTGTAAGTAAACTACCAGTGCTTTTTCAAAGTTCTCAATGTCTCGTTTTAAATGTCAGGGCCCTCGGAAGTCTACCAATGAAGTGTGGAGATACATTGAGCCTCATAAATGGGTGTAAAACAGTGATTTATTTGCATGGCTAGCCCGATGCGAAAACACCACTATTGAAAAAGCTGTTGGTAGCATAGGCTAACTAGCCAGATTTTGGAGTGCAGGGGACAAGCCGAGATGGGCTATGAGACATACGTTCACACTCGGTATCATGTTTCAATACACTTTAGGTCAATATCACACCGGAATTCTCCTTTAATGAAGGCCCCCTCCTCCCTCTCCCCTTGAGTCAAGCTAGTGACAGACATGTACACAGTTGTAGCGACAGTGCCTCATACATTAGGAAGATGTACCGAATTAGCATTCAGGGCTTGAAAAACGGAAGAAACTTCACGAGAATGAACAGCGGGAACAGCAGTCGGGTAAACTTGTGTTCGTTCCATGGTTAGATGTCTACACGCATCTCCCCTTTTAACTTTGATTCGCTGTGCCGCATGGGCAATAGATGCATATCGTAAATTAGGCCTATATGAAGTATTAAAATTATTGTTTAAAATAGTCCACGTTTGAAAAAATATTGAAGGGAATCAGGACAGCCAGTTCAGTAGAGCTACTCTATGTATTTGGCAAGCACTCTACTACAGACACAGGTGAAGAACAGTCAGCCTCAGCCAGTATACAGTAGGCTACTAGCACAATCAGACCCTTACAAAAAATAATGGCATTACTTCAAGTGCCAAACGCAGTTTTGGAGGAAACATTTAGCCTACAGTTGTTATGCAGGGAATGCAGTAGGCATATTATGGACACATAAAAAATACTAGGCTACTGCACTGTAGCCTACAATAACTGAATTGTACTGAACTGAACTGTAAGGGGATATGTACAGCAAGCATCAAAAGCAAAAGGCCCAGACCCTAAAACTGGGCATTTATAACTGTGAAGGTCCTTTATGGTGGAAAACACTATATTTGGTAACTTCCGTAGACATCCAAAATGGGGTGGGATGATTATATTGGGAGCACTGAGGTGTCAGATAATATATATATATATATATATATATATATATATATAAAAATGGTTAACCCTCAGCCCCGCAGGATTTTGCCTAGGGCCCCATGGAGGTCTGAACCGCACTGTATGGATGTGGTGGCTAAACTTTGGGTGTGAAGTGGTACCTTCACTGAGGATGCATATCGTATCTCTTTTCTCTGTTGGTGATTAGCTGAACCACAGAGAGTTTAGATATTAAGCTAGTGCATAAAACTGAGCAGCAAAATATGGCACAACTATTACATTTGTACTGTAGCTATTTTTGTTAAAAATGCCCAAGCTTTGTGCTATAATAACAAGAACTTATTTAAAGGAGAAGTGACCATGCCCGCTGAGGAAACTGGAAGTTTACCATTTTATACCATTGGCATAGCTTATAATGCATTATCATCTGTTATAGAGCACCTTAGGCCTAGCCACATAGGATAAATGGACAGATGTTTGGGAATCTGTGCCCTCATGTACTAACGTTGCATACGCACGTATGCCATTTTTCACGTTCACGTTCGGATGTACCTAGAGTGAAATGAAAGTGAGAATATACGGTCCTTCACGGCAGCTTCATTGCTGGCGTACCAACATATTTTTTTCCGTAGGTTAGTTGTCAGTTGGCGACACTCACAGGCATGCATTGAAATTGCATAGCCTAAACTAACAATTGCTCTCGGGACAGTTGCACTGCATGTGAAAGTCATTATTATTTACAATCAATCAAGCAGTTACACAATTTTAAATCATTTGCAGATTATTTGCACCTTGGGTTTACAGGAAAAATGTAGCATCAATGTGTATCCAATTAGTTTAAAGCATATAAACACATGCACAAAATGTTGCAATTATCGATGTAGCACCCCAACCCTCAGGCGCCGGTTTAGTGGAAGTAAGGGGGAAAAACTTAACCTAACCCGCTACGGGGTTCATTATCCTACATTAAGGTTGTATCAGCGGTGGCGGGGTTACGTCACTTCTGTTGACGTTCAAACAAAACAGAGAGCTAGCTCGCTACTCCCTCCCTATCCCTCCCGTGCAATTGAAACTCTCCTGAATGCGCATCTCGTCGGTTATTGGTTAGAACACTTTATTTTGCCTTTGAGTGGTTGGCAACATGTTGTCAGCAATTGTTTTTGTGTGCAGATCTCAGAACCTAGGCTGCCTATAGAGATGCGTTTTTTTGATGGCCTGCTTTTGGGGCAGCTAGCGGATCGTTTGGAAAGATTAGATGAATGTGATCATTTATGCTTGGGCCTTTTTTGGGCCTGCAATCGCTGATACAAGCTTTAACTGTTAAAGCTTGTATCAAGGCAAATAAGCAAACCAGACCACGGTTTAAATTGATTAGAAAAAGGATTATAATTTACTTTTAAAAATGTAAGTGGAGGAGTTTACAGATGGAATAGTAACTCTAGTATTTAAAGAGCATTGGGCGGTCAGACAAATACAATCACAAGTCAATATACAACTAGAGATGCACCGATAGATACTGATTTTAGCCGATTCCGATTTCATTTCTTTTAACCACTTTACAGCACACACAAATAGTTATTTTCTATATTTTCTTTAAAAGAACAGGTTAATATAGAAATGTAATCAACTTATCAATAATGGAATGGCTGTTAAAAAATGGAACCGTGAGCAGACAGATTCTTCTTCAAGTCTAACTTCAGCTGCAGTATCAAACTATAATGCTTCCCAGTGTGGGACATTCATTTCACACACTACTAATATAAATGCACTGTTACGGGACACCCATTTTTTTTCTTTTCACATCCAATATCCAACTAAAAATACAAAAACAATGTTCATGATACATTTGAACATGCTACCATGGAACATATTTTCATATTTGATGCATTAAAAGGAGGGAGAGGGAAAAGTGGGAGAAGGCTATCACGCAAACACAGGGGAGGAGAAGTGCTAATACATGTAGCAATTGATTAGGTGCTCCACCATACAGTATATGAAAACAGCGCACGTCTGGTTTGCGGTGAAAAACTAAAATCCAAATTCCGGTTAAAAGCATCAATTATAGAAACTTTCAGAGACAGCTGATTCAGTATTCAGAGCATCAGTTTTCTTCATTGTAGGCTACTATTTCAAAAGCAACTTTTAACTTTTTTTGCCTTTCTAATAGGCAAATATGTTCACTTTCACAACATCCACTTCCCAATCTGCTAGACTATGGTATTAAGGCATAGCCTAGCCCTAGTCTACGTGCAGTAAATAGTTTGAGTATTTTCTTTTTGTGGAGTAGAGCTACATGTAGACTATGTTTGCTAAATTTTGATTATTTTTTAATGTCGCAATCGGTTATCTCCGTTCAGCTGTGCTTGTGGTTCAGCTGTGGACATGCAATTAGCGGCAGGGACGGACGGCGATGAGTAATGTTTACGTAGCCTAATGAAGTGACAGATTAGTAAATTCCATGCAATATGGCAAAGCACAGCATTCGCTGCATAAAAAAACTCAGTAGCCTATTATCTTTTCTTTGTACATCCAGCCCTGAGTGTTGGCCTGGTTGCTATAGCTTCTTCAAACTTTGCAAACTCAGCTGGGTGTTGTTACAAGTGCAGCGCGCGAGTGCATTTGACCGCATAAAATCGGCATTTCAGACTAACCGGCCAGTCGCCGGTCATGGCCGATCACGTGAAAATCGTCCAATTCCGGTCGCCAGCCAATCAATCGGTGCATCTCTATTAAAGGAAAATGCCGGTATTTAGCACTTTGAGTCCCTTTTCTGGTTTGTTTTGGATGAACTAGAGTGGTTGAATATTGTCTATTGTAGGTGCTCATAAAATAAATTAGTATTAACATAATAGCCTATTGTCTCCCATAAGTCCCAAAGTGTTATCTAAAATGCAATGGCTTTCAATTTGTCATTTTTGCCTAGTATTTAATCTGTGTAGCACACAGTTGATTTGACATTCATGAACAATCGTCGACACATGAAGCAGTTTTAATTATTAGCTGCCTATATAGGCCTACAGGCTACAGAATTATCCTTTGGCTTGCATCAGATATAGCCCACTGGCAAAGCATATTACTGTCACTGAACAGCCTACCAAATGTGCATGACCCTTTAACAGTAGACATGACATGTAGACATGTGTTTCATTAAAGAGTATAACTAAAAATGACATTATCAAGGTGATAAGCTATGTAGCTTTAATACTTAGTTTGGGAAGCAAACCTGTGAACATGCAAGACTATAATTGCTTTGGTATGCTGTCGCTCTGCACATTACACCACCACCGAACGTAAATGACGCAGAGTAGCAAGATTCCTAGAACCACATGCATGTGAAGTTAAAACATTTTAAGTCGCATAATCTTTATACATTCTTTGGAGCTAGTGAATGTGTAAATCCATGCTTGGTGACACTGTCAGAAAAAACATTTCTAGGCCTAGCCTATGCCTACTTCTATTTTTGAAGTTGTAGGCTACAGGTGACAAAAGCACAGGTTGACGGAACCATCTTTTTGGAGTCGTTTTCCGACTGATTGTTTTTTTTTGCAACACAGCTTAATTTAGCTTGAAAGTTAACCTGCTACGGAGCAGGTTAGTTCTGTGGCATAAATTCCCATAGTTACCAAGCTGGGATTCACGTTAACCTCATTAATGGAACAGAATCCTCACTAAAATTAGCGAGACTTATCGAAATAAGCCAGGTCTGGCCTTTAGCGAGGTTGATGGAATACCCCCCTGGGTTTGGTATCTGAATGTTGTGTGAGCCTCTATAAGTCAATTTGTATGAAAGCATCTGCTAAACAACTTTACCTTTTACACAAGCTTTTCTCTGCGCTAATGATGCTGTTGTTGATGATTTCATGGCATGTCTGTTGACATTAACTAGTTAGATTTAAACAAAAAACTCTCAATATTCTTTGTATTTCTCAGGTTTCCCCAATACTGTGATGAGAACACTGCGAAACCCCACCTACCTCCTTGTGGTTCTCGGTCAAATCAACCTTGCTGCTATGTTGGCTGGCCTTGCTACTTTTATGGCTAAGTTCATTGAAAAGCAGTTCACTTTAACAGCCTCCTTCTCCAACATAATGATTGGTAAGTCCAAAATAGCCACAGTGTGTATCTGTATATTTGCAAATAAAACTTAGTCAGTGTACAGTACCCTCCACAATTATTGGCACCTCTGCTAAAGATGACGAAAAACCGGTAAATATAAATAATCTGTTAGTGATTTATTGTAATCTCACAATGACAAAAAAATAGGAAAAATTCAACCTTGAAGAGAAGCAAATTTATTTTTAGAAAAAGTTAAATCTCATAAAGAAAAAAATATTTTTAACAAAAACACGTCGCTCACAATTATTGGCACCCTTGCTTGTAATACTTTCTTAAGCCTCCCTTTGCCAATAAAACAGCTTGTAGTATTCTCATATGACACGCCATAAATTTGGAGAATACAAAGCAAGGGATTTAAGACCGTTAATCTTTACACAATCTCCCCAGATCGTCCAGATTTCTAGGTCAACACTTGTGCATTCTCCTCTTTGACTCACCCCACTGTTTTCCTATGGAGTTTAGATCAGGGGACTGAGATGGCAATGTCCGAAGCATGATTTTGTGTTCAGCAAACAATATTTGTTTTGATCTGGACGTTTGTTTTGGTTCATTGAACTGATTAATTATTTAAATATGTATTTCTTTATGATATTTTCCTTTTTCTCAAAATAAATTTGCTTCCCTTCAAGGTTGGATTTTTCCAATTTTCTTTGTTTGTGAGATTACAATAAATCACCAACAGATTATTTTTTATACCAGTTTTTAGTCTACTTTAGCAGAAGTGCCCATAATTCTGGAGGGTACTGTAAACCTGCATTTTACATTAGCAACCCTGTAATGACTGAAGTAGCACTATTTTTTCACGACTCATCTTCAAGTATCCAAAACATTTCGCACCATAAACCCCTTAACTAATCATATCAAATTGAAGCTTATGTTTTCAGCATTACGGGGAAGATTTCAGAAATAAAATCAGTCATTGGACAGCTGAGATATTAGACGATTATGTGAACGAAATTCACAATTCATCACATTGTTTTATTGTGTGTGTGCTTGCTTTAGCTTTACTTTATTAGTTTGCTTGCTTTAGCTATTGTTTTGCTTAAGTTTTCCTATTATTATGTTTTATTATTGTTATGTACGTTTCTGTAACTCTGAAACATCCAGCATGAACTGGTGTACGTTGCTCTTGAAGATGGTGTCACTGGCCCTTGTCACTCTTCCGCCATGTTGGATTTTATTGAAAATGAAACTAAATGTTCACAAAACTTGATAAACATGATCTTCAGACCAAGCCTCACAAAAGCTACTAGATGGATTTTTGATTTTTGAAAGTGTTCACCTGTCACAGCCAATCAAAATCAGCATGCAGAGAAGCCCCAAACAGGAAGTAAGGTAATCTCCGCAAAAAATAATAAGATAATCTCCGCAAAAATCTATCAAAACCAAACTTGGTACATGGACTTGGGATTCCATCGCAAGAATGCATATCAAATGTGGTGCCCTTTGACCTCTAGGTGGAGCTGCAATTAGCAAATCTGCATGCTTAAACTCACGTAACTTTTGACTCGTATGTTGAAAAATGAGGTACTGTTGGAATTAGGGCTTTGACTTTTGCCCAAAAATCATATTCGAAGTTCGTTTGTTTATTAATATTAAAATTCGAATATATTCGAATATGTATTAATACTATTTTAACCATTAAATGTCTTCAGTAAGACCGATATTGGTATCAAACTTAAGTTATATAGAGGGCAGTGTATCAGTCAATGTCAATAGACTACGTGCACGAAAGGCTGAGTATTTATGCGTTTGTTAAAATTGTTATTATTGAGCATAGGGCTGGGCGATAAAACGATAGCGATATGTATCGCAATAGACATGTAATCGATATCAATAAAAAATATGTTTGATAGAACATTCATAATTAAAAGCAACACACACCTCCTGCCTTACGTTGCCCATAAATAAATAGGCTAAATATATATTGCATTGTAGTATGTCAAACTCTACCAGAGAAGGCGATAGAAGTATGCCTACTGTACCTCAACACAGACTCTCCTTGCCCCGTGCACTCTCTCTCTCACTCTCAACAGGCGCATCCCTCCTCAGCATGCACATGTAATCCAAACATTAATCGTGCAAGACAACTGGCTAAATTGCTATTAAATCCGGTTAGCATCATTAGCACGCTGCACAAATTTGTTCAAAACTGTTGCATTCAAATTGACTGCTAAATTCTAATCATCTCAATCCCGATGCAAATGGAAAAGTATTTTCCAAGACTCAAACGGGCCTGTCCCAAGGAGAAAAAGTATTCATTTGAAACTTAAACACACGTAGGGAAACTGAACAGTCTACTTTTTATTCAGACTTATCTGCACATTTATTTATTTGAGTGTTTTTCATGATTGTGTTGCCATTTGTTTCCCCTGTTTGCTTTGATTGATAACTGAGGTGATTAAAATCAGAGGAAGGTTAAGTTTAAAATAAAAGTGGCTATTACTGTATGCATGGGCGTTGGAGGCATTCTGAAAGTGGGTGGGGAGATTTCAGCGGGGGGTATGGGGGTCCTCCCCCAGAAATTTATTTTTGGACTAGATGCAATTTCCTGAATTCTGGTACATTTTAACAGGTTATTTAGATACTTCTATATAACAAAATAAAGCTATTAATTCAATGACTAATTCGGAACCAGCTTTATTAACCTCATGGTATAGTTAACCATGCAGTTGCAATATCTGTTAAATTAAGTTATTTAATGCTTTGAATGCAACCCCGGAGTGGCTATCGGGAGCTTCGGGAGGATTCCCGGTGGGCCGTTAACTTTTTATGCCAGTCTGAATGTCGTGAGCTTAATATATTGTTTTTGAAGTTCATTTGCTGCACCCTCGCGGCACTTCAGCAGCCTACATGTAGAACGGTCGCAGCCCCTTACTTGCAGTTTCCCCAAATATTAACAAAGTAGCACTCACAAAAACTGTTCGGAAGTCGCAACTATACCTAGTTTATATTTGCAACAATTAAGGGGAGTTTATGAGCGGTCCCTCCTCCAGTGGTACGGTCCTAACGAACGCCAGGGTGACACACAGTTACAGTGAGAGTTAAAAGAAATCGTTATTCTTCCACCGTCCAGTCCAGCAGCTGTGCAACAATGGAAAACAGGCGATTTTGGAAGGTGTGTAGCCTATCTGCTTTAACTTTTTTAATCTAGGCGGCATTCCACCCAGTCCACCCAGAGTCAGAGGCCTACCCTTTCTGATATGAATGAATGTTCTGCCTTCATATGCTCAAGCAGGCCTTTATGTCCATGTCGCATGAAAGCGGATGGTTTGTTTGAAATCCCGACACTCTTTCAACTACATGGAACGTAATAGTGATCATCAAATACCTCCCCAGATTTCAGTGCCCATCAGTCCCAACATTTAACAATATAATTAAACAGTCCAAAAGTAAATTAAATATCAAACTAAACCGAAAATGTCATGCTTTTGAAGGCCTACCAGTCTGCCCTCCAAGAAACGCATGTCTCAAAATAAAACTTGCATAAGAAATAAAGGGCTGTCTCAATCCTGCCCCTAAAGGCCTGTACTTTGTCTTAAGACCCCGGTCATAATTTGACGATTTACAGTATCTAAGTAGACAAACTGACTTCAGATATGCAACAGAGTGAATACGAGATTGTGCAGTCTTAGCTGTGGTTAGTGACGTGATGCTGTTAATGGGGGAGTTTTACATAGCCTAGCGTAAATAGGTTATTATTTATTTGACGTCCCTATAAGGCTTTTTCCTTATCAAAAGTGAGGGGGACGACTGATCTCTTCAACACTGCGGGGGATTTGGCACTTGTCGCTGCGTGTGTGACGGAAGCGGAATGGGAGAATGCGTGTAACAAAAAAAAAGCTTACGAGTGATTTACACACAAATGGGAGAATCCAATGAAAATGACAATGAAGCACTAAACAGATGCTGGTATTTCGCACGGCAAAAGTGGGGGGGTCCAAACTAACAATTTTAAAAAGTGGGTGGGTATAATGGCTCCGACGCCCATGACTGTATGTCTATGTGGGAGCTCACTAAGCGCGAACCAGCCAGGATGCTAACATCACCTACAGGAGCCCAGATGACCAATGGCCAATGGCCTTGCTAATGAGCTCGAGCTTTTACTTCACCAGGCGTGAAAAAAACCTCGGAATCTGAATTGAAAACAACGTTTACAACCAAATACATTCATAGAAATGATCTCCATAGGCTACAGGTTCGAATATTAAGAGATCCCTAAAATTCGTTCGAATATCTTTAAGGCGAGACACGGCAGGTGAAAACATCGTTTTTTCATGCACTGGTCAATTTCGAGATTTTGAGCTAGTATGTTACCTTAGCATGTATTCTATCACACTACTACAACAAAAAGTCCGATTTACACATTTAGGTGTTTATTTCATTATATTGTGTCTACTTTCGCGCCTGTATATTTCTCCTAAATTCAGCAAAGTTAGCATTCTAACCTTGCATGCACTCCACGACCGTGGTCCAAAACATAACATGTGTACTACCGTTGGAAAGCTCTGTTTTTCCTGTATCACGCTATGTGATCCATATATGGACACTTCCTTTGTATCAGTAACCAATCTTGAAAGTTCAAAGGCGAAGTCTAGGCTGAGAACGGAATCTCATTGGCTGTCTTTCAAGGCTGTTTTCTCAAAATGAGTTTCGCTCACACTCTGAGCTCAAAAACTCCACTTCAGAAGCATAATTACATACACCAAACTTTCTAGACTTATGCCTAACTATATGTCGAAGATTTCTACAGAGGGGTTTGTTGATATATTATTCCTAGCCTGACTTACATGACATTTTATGCCTAAAAACATGGAAAAAAACTATTTTTTAGGGCTAGTGACATAATTTTCTGATTTACAGGATAACAAAAGTAGATATTCATAAATCCCTCTGTAAATGTTTTCCCATC
This sequence comes from Alosa alosa, assembly GCF_017589495.1. Classification (NCBI taxonomy): domain Eukaryota; kingdom Metazoa; phylum Chordata; class Actinopteri; order Clupeiformes; family Clupeidae; genus Alosa; species Alosa alosa. The sequence goes on from NC_063208.1 coordinate 30,298,948, forward strand.
TAATATCTGAACACAATGAAAACATAATTTTGAACTTGGCTGTATCCAATGCTCAGGTTTCGTGCCTTAAAATGTATGCAAATTAGCGCATATTTAATTAGATAATGCCTAATTTGCATATGTAAACATTAAATTACAGCAAACTTGTAATACATTTTTTTCTCATATTAATGTAAGTAATCAACTGGGGAAGTTTCATAGTGATATCTGCTTGTTAAAAATGTTACCCTATTCACCTGTAGTGTCTCGCCTTAATTTTTAAAATAATCGAATTATATTCGAATAACGAAGTTCGGAGTCAAAGCCCTAGTTGGAATCCATGGATCAAGCTGAGTTCAAAACACCCTATTGCACTGTCTGCTGACCTGAGCAAGCACACTTTGCAGTTCCCCAGAAATGCCGTCTAGTTTACATTTTCAAAACAATTTTGAAAATGAGTTATTCATTTGAAATATGTGAGGGATAATAGGCGACACAGCATTCAGGTGTCAGAAGTTAATCCATATTAGAGGTGGTAATATAACCACAATGCAAAAAGTGGAGTTACACCTCAAAGTGCATTAACGTGTTGGAGTCCATTATCCTGCTTAATACCAAACTTGCATTATGTTAATTTGCTGATATTTCCAGGTTTTGACTGGTCAAATTGTCTTGTTTGTAGCACTACATCTTTCTGCCACACATTGACTCATTTCTGATCTTACAGGACAAACTGCCATTACTAATTCTATATGGATAGTTTCTGTGACCAGGGCCCAGTCGTTAGTTCCATTTCTCTCATTACCAACCTAGCATTTCACAGGATTCTGTTAAGCCTAGCTTTGTGTTTGGAGTAAAGACAGTAGTTATTTTACAATGTAACAGAGCTACAAGTCATCTTAGTCGTATGTTACAATGATGATATACTGTAAACATCTGTCAGATCACTAATTTGTAACCCTGTTGCAATGTGTCACAACGAGTTTGGCAAATTGATATACAGTGGGCGTCGCTTTCAAATGGCCACTTCAGTCACGCATTACGAGGCGTGAAGCTGCGTGAAGCTTTAGTACCACTTTCAGCCACTGTGCGTCGCTTTGCCACTGTACATCACTCTGCCTTCCGCCCCTTCTGAAAAAGCAGGAGGCTACCATTAAACATTATTGTTGCCGAGAGGAATCCCAGCCTACTTAATTCAATAACAAAATAAATCATGCATAATTAAACATTACCTCGATTTAGGCTACTTGGGTTTGGGGGTAACGGCTTAAGTGTCTTGTGTGATAATTGAGCCAGTAGAGAAATAACTGTTCAGAATTAATCTGTGGCCTTGGGTACAGTGGGCATCGCTTTCAAATGACCACTTCAGTCGCGCGTAAAGCTCGTGAAATTTTCAGCCACTGTCGCGCCGCTCTGCCACTGTACATACATTCTGAAAAAGCAGGAGACTTGCCGGTAGTCCCCCAGTGTTAAATCATGCATAATTAAACATTACCTCGGGCTACTACTTGACTACACGGTGGTAACGAAAATCAAAACAAATTTGGTCTACATTATTGTCAGTGTTGATAATTGAAAACAGTGGTGTGATAATTAAGCCAGTAGGGAAATAACTGTTCAGAATTAATCTGTAGCCTTGGGTAGGCTTCTGCAGAAAACAATGTTGTTGCCGATTTAATACTATCTGGCAACGTTTTCAATAGAGGCTTAGACAACTATGACCCACGTTTTGGTTTCGTAAATTAATTTGCCCTACTTCTTGACTGCGATGTAGTCAAGTGACTGCTTGACATGTCATTTTTATTTTTCTGTACAATAAACAAATACATTTGCTTTATGCCGCAGAATTCCATTCATATTTGGCTGACGTCTGCAGACGCGCAAAAAAACACTGCCAGGCCATCCTTAAAAATATTTTCGTTTGCCGTAACCCGACTGACCCTGTCAATTTAGAACCGACCCAAATATTTTTTTTTTTTTTCCCCCTTTTAGTCCGACCGACTTGCGGTTGTAAACTTTATGCTAAGACCGACCAATTTTTTTTACTCTAAACAACCAATACAAATAAAATACTATTTATTTTAGTAGGCCTAAGTATTGTGAATATAAATTGCCTACATACATACGTAGGCTCCTTTAAATAAAACCCAGTGGCGTCATCTCTACACCATTGGTTTACGCATGTCACACTATGGCCTATACACTTCGTTTCATTCACACAAACATCTCGACTCAACGCTTATTACTTGGCACGAAGCTCTGGAAAAACTGTGCCCAGATCTTTTCCCATTCGTTCTCCCCTCTAGTCTAACGTTGACCGTGTTGAAGAATTGAAATTGTTTGTGGTCTATTCAACAAGTCTCAAAATATGGGCTTAACCCAGATTCGAGCTCTTGGACAGGGGACTGATAACTGCTGCGTAACGGCGGTTATCATCAGCCGGCCTTAACGCACTGCGCCACAGAATTGACGGCGTGGGTGAATAGGGATAAATAACAGTACACAACTGTTTCACCAGCACATTTAAATTACTTGACTAAAACCGTGCATAACTGGAGGTACACCTGTTACGTATAAGTCACGCATAATGTTTGAAAACCACTGGCTCGTAATCACAATAATTTAACACACGACAGTTGGATACTTCATCATGTTCCCATGCCTACATTTTGGTGAGTAGCATAGAGATTGTTAAAACAATAAAGTATGGCTCTCCGTTTTGGGACATCGAAAACTTATATTTTTAATAGGGTAGACTACCGTCGGAGATGCTGACTTGCAAAGGCCTCGGGATAACACGTTATCTCCACTATCATCAGTCAATGCCTCCTTGATCAAAGTTGGGAATGAAAGAAAAAGTTTGAGAACCACTGGCTTAACAAGTTATACCTGCAGTCCAGAACACACAGAATATTGCAACAGAAAGTTGCCTTTATAATCAACTACTATTTGTTCCAACAGCATTCAAACAAAGCCTTTATAAAAGTGAAAAAAAAAATGATTCCATAAGAAGTAAAATAAAATACTGTTACTGTAGTAACTGTATCCCAAGCTTCAGCTCCCCACGTCTGTGACAGGCAGACGTGACACCGCTAAATTCTCAGCTTGTTTATACCCCACACTGAACGCGTAAGACCGCTAGGCCCATCACTGTGGGGTGCGGTAGCCTAGCCTATTCTCTGGGATTTAAGTCAAGCAATATAACCATACAAATGTTTCAAAATTAGTAATTTCGGCTTTGTCTGAACTGGCCATTGTAGGCTATGTAAAAAATAAACAAGTAGGCCTATTCCCTATCCAATGATATCGGCAAATGTTTGTTTTCCAAAGTAAGAATTTCACTTCACCATGCACCTTCGACAATGAATAGCTAATTACACTTATGTTACTGTCGAACGTAGGCCTAACTGGTATCATTACAAACATTATTCTGTGTCCTAAAACTGTCATTTTATGGCATTGTGTCATGTAAGGTCATTGCAAAATCTAGAGAAATGTGTGAGGTGGTCAGCGGGGGACAATTGAGACACATTGGATTGTGTTATTACTTGAACATTCCACTCTATCCACAGCTGTGGTATCGGGGGCAGGAGGATTACTGTTAGCGCAGGCTTTATATAAAATTCTTCAACAGAAGGCCTGTCTCAAATGCAGGCTTGTCCAAAATAAAGTCCTGTGGTTTGCGCAGCCTACAGTTAGTAGGTTAAATAACAGACCCGCCACAATCTGCGGTATGATGATTTTTTACGAGCAAGATGTTTTTGGTGCCCTGCATGTTCTTAAATAACAATGATCAGCCTAATATTCGACCATTATTTTGTGTAAATGGGCTATGCATTGGGTTAGACACCAGGGGTCATATTCATGTAAGGGTGCCTCAGACTATGGATAATTATTCTGTACACCGCTGTCTTGACGTGTCAACCCTCCCCCAGAAGAACTATATTCAATAGCAGCCTAGGGCGTGGATTGACAGTAAACCAATCAGTGGCTGTAAAGGTTGTTGTGCCGTCCCAATGGGGGAGTATGGAGAGGGAGGGACTTGGAGAAGGAGCCGAACGAGTGAGAGAAGATGGCAGCCTCCGTGGACTACACACGTTAGACAAAAGTGAAGGTACTCTATCGAGTTGCATTAAGTTAAGTATTAAGTAAAGTATCTTTAAGTTCAGTTCAAAGTAGTGTCATTGTGTTCGGTTCTTGGACGAAAGGATACCTGGAACGGTTGTGTCAATGGAGAAGAACAAGTCTACACTTCAATCAACTTTATGTTGTTGCCGCTCGAAAGTGTATGGCGTCAGAGTGTGAGGTGGAATTGCCTCACTAGTTATCCTATTGTGAAGTTAAATTAGTTTAGAGAACAAAGTGTTAGTTTAAATGCTTTTCTAGATTAACGGGGGCGTTTCATCACGCCAGCTTGCAAGAGAAGCCAGCTTGTTAGGTCAAGCTCACTCTCTCCCCTCCCCTCCCTCTCTCACTCCCTTGGCGGTGTGGTCTGTGAGTATTCCCTGCCACATGAGACTCTCCACTCCAGTTACTGGCATCGAATAGACGTTCACCCGTGAACTGGCTAATACTTTTCTTGTGGAACACTTTTAAGTGACCATCCTGTCTGACACTGAGCGAACATTTAACTATAAGTGACAACAGTCGTTGACAGCGGAATTGAGTCATGCCAAAGCATTGAACTTATTGGGAGGGACTTTTGTGATACTGAATCACGTGTTGTGGTGCTTACAAGTGTATTACAATGTGTTATGTGCTGTTGATGTTATGATGTGTAATTGAAGGGGGTTTACTAAATCTAAATGCCTGTTGAAGGGAATTGTTAAGACCTAGTGAATACGGAACTATAGCCTAAAGGTGAACTAAGAAAGGGGCTTATTTGATTTTGTGTTAATACTGTCATGATTTGGGTTTCATGTAAATTGATAATTGCTTGGTTTGGTTGCCCCTCATTTTCAGTTTGTCAGATTTCAGATTAATACCTCACCAGTGAGTAGGTGTAAGGGTACCAGGTTTTCATAATCAAAAAGGTTTGATTCCAGTTAAAGCAAATGAGAAATTAAAAGTAACTTTGTTGACCATAACTTAAGCGTTCTGGTGTGAGGTTACATTATGGCGTCCACGAACAGGATATTTACCTAGTCAAAACCACTATCCCTAGACCTATTAGCATTTGTTAGTGCCATTCAAAAAGTAGGGTCTTAGTCTTCAGGCTACAGTCATGGATGATTTGGAGAAAAAAATTCAAGAGCTGCAAGGAAAATTTGAAGAGCAGTCGAGACACATGAGAGAACAGACACACCTACTTGAGCAGGCAAGAAGTGATCAAAGGGATGCTCTGGCAATGGCTAAGCAGGTCATAGAGCAGAAAAATGCCACTACAGTGTACATACACAGAGATAGAAAATGCCCAGACTTTAGTGGTGCACAAAGTGGAGGGGAAATGTGCATTGAGGAATGGATTGCAGCTGTTAAATCATACTTCTCAGTATGCAAAATTCCGGACGAGGACAAAGTTGAATTAATCAGACAACATGTGAAAGGAGAGGCCAAGGTTACTGTTAAACTGAGAGTCAAAGATGATGAAACTGACATTGTAAAAGTCTTCAAGATGCTAGAAGAAGTTTATGGCGATAAAGTTCCAGTGGGCATTAGGCTGAGGGAATTTTATGACCGGAAACAAGCAGCAAGTGAGCGGATAATGAGCTTCACGGGTACGACTTAGAGGAGAAACTTCCCCGCCTAAAGCCGCCGGACTCAAATTGCATCTCAGACCCTAATGCCATGTTAAAAGAGCAGTTTGTCCTTGGCCTCAAAGATGATAACCTTAGAAGAGAAATAAAGAGACAGGCCAAAGGGCAGCCAGAGCTAACATTTCATGAATTAATGAAAGCAGCAATTGATTGGTCGGAGGAGGAGGAGGCCTCCCAAACCACACGTGACAAAAGCCATACTCGCAGTGCTGTAAATAGTGTAGCCACTGAAGACACGTCTCCAGCCTTGACTTTACAGTCTTTACATGAAGCAATCCAGAAATTAGCTGTGAGACAGGAAGAACTTTATCGGGTCGTACAGAGGCCTGAAAAGCATGTCACTGGTAAGCCAAGACAGCAAAGACCCCGCAGAGGGACGAGTTGGGACAGCTGATATGCTACACCTGTGGGGAGCCAGGACACATAAGCAGGGAATGCCGAAAAGGGCCAACAGAAACGGGCGCCAAGCTAATGCTATCGTGATCGGATGTGTCTGTTGACGATCAAGATGGCCAGGCTGAGGGGAGCTATCAGAACAGCAAACCGTGGGGCCTATCAATCCAGTATCTGTACTCATGACTGAACAGAGAGCTGCACCGATGAGCATTTGGCAACTGTTTCACGGTTGATGTTATCATAGATGGTGTTAAGACATGCTGCTTGCTTGACACAGGCTCAGAAGTAACCCGCGATGTCTGAAGACCACTTCAAAAGCACTTTAGAGGAAAGGCATTGTCCCGGCAAAGTGGGTTAAGCTGACAGCGGCCAATGGGCTAGATATTCCAGTTTTGGGGTGCTTGTACACAGAGGTTGAGTGCTTTGGAAAAAATTAGCCGATAAGTGCGTGTTAGTGCTCTGCGATGACACGACCAGGGGAAGGTGTCTAGCCAGGCCAGGCATATTAGGCATGAACATCCTTTGTGACCTCGCGCCAGTCTTTTCAATGACATGCACGGTACGTACAGGCGATGGATCGCCACAAAGCAGTCTTCTGGAGTGGGAAATCTGCAACGCGTTTTGTACAGATGGCAAAGGAAGAACAGTTTGTTGGCCCCAAAGGCGGAGATCGGCTATGTTAAGGTGGCTGGTCGTCAGGCAGTCGTGGTACCCCCAATGTGAAGTAGTCGTTGAGGGGCGCTGCAGAATTCCCCAAAAATGCACAGCCAGGTGTTAGTTGAGGCTTCCCCAACTATCAGCATGCCCCATGGACTGTTAGTTGCAAATGTCCTGACCCACACAGTAAAGGGAAAGGTGTCAGTCGCCTTCTCAATGCACGTCAAGAGCCCGTTGTGCTGCCCCTAGATTGAGAATTGCAGAGCTTAGCAGGCCAGAGAAGGTTCTCCCAAAGGACATGCTCATGTTTGAGGAGGCTGAGGGGAGGTCCATGTTAGAACAGCTGGAGGGTGAGACTGCATCTGAGAATCACCACCCTAGGATGCTAGCAGTGCCTGTCCAAGCCAATGTACTGGGTCTCACACCCTTGGAGGTTTCTCAACTCAACGAGTTATTACAGAAGTATGGTGATGTTTTCTCAAAGGGAGAGGGAGATTATGGATACACTACAACGGTGAAGCACGAGGTTCATACAGGTGATGCCCATCCCATTAAGCAGCGACACCGGAGGATTCCACCTCATGTCTTTCAAGAGGTGAAACGGCATGTGCAAGACCTTGTTTCACAAGGCATCTTGAGAGAAAGTTGTAGCCCATGGGCTAGTCCGGCAGTCATTGTTATGAAACGTGATGGGTCCGTTCGATTTTGCTGCGACTATAGAAAATTAAATAGTGTAACCCATAAAGATGCATATCCTCTACCAAGAGTTGAGGGAGTCTCTGGATGCACTGGGACAAAGCCTGACTATTTTCATCACTAGATCTGACTTCTGGATATTTCCAGGTGGCTGTTGAAGAGAAAGACCAGGAAAAGACAGCAGTGACCACACCTTTTGGACTGTTCCAGTGGACGCGCATGCCCTTTGGGCTATGCAACTTCCCGACCTTTCAGCCTTTTATGGAGTCAGTCCTGGGTGATCTAGCGTTTGATGTCCTGCTCGTGTACTTAGATGATGTCCTGGTATTTTCTAAAGATTTCAAAAGTCACTTGGAAAGACTGGACTTGGTGTTCAGCCGGCTTCGTGACCATGGATTGAAGCTGAATCCAAAAAAGTGTTTCCTGCTCAGACCTGAAGTTAAGTTCCTCGGACATGTGGTGTCTGCAGCAGGGGTCCAAGTAGACATGGAAAAAGTGAGGGTCTTAGAGGATTGGCCGACCCCCTGCTCTGTGAGAGACGTGAGACAGGTTGTAGGGTTCATGTCGTATTATCGGCGCTTTGTCCCCCATTTTGCACAAGTCGCTAAGCCCTTGCACGCCCTTTTGAGCAAAGTCAAGAGGGGGGATAGGGGAACTCATCAGCACTTTCAGTGGAACGAAGAGTGCCGAATGGCTTTTGACAAACTGAGAGGTTGCCTAATGGCACCCCCTGTGCTTGCTTATCCTGACTACCACCTGCCATTCATTGTGACAACTGATGGAAGCCGACAGGGTCTTGGGGCCGTGTTAAGTCAACGCCAGGACGGCATTGAGCGGGTTATAGCATATGCGAGCCGGGGCCTGCGTGGTTCTGAGAGAAAATGATAGGAACTACAGTGCATTTAAATTAGAACTCCTAGCCCTTAAATGGGCTGTCACAGAAAAGTTTAAGTGACCTACTAATATGCGCCAAGTTCACAGTCATCACAGACCATAACCCCCTCCGACATTTTAGAGACTGCCAACCTCGGTGCTGTTGAAGAGATGGGTTAAGCTCAGTTAGCGGAATTCAACTTTGAGGTCCACTACAGGCCAGGAAAGTCTAACCAGAATGCAGACATCTTATCCCGTCTCCCCACGGCCCGTTGAGCCAGAAGTAGAGGATACAGGTAAAGATTTCCTAGTCATCAAGGAGGACGAAGTGAGAGCCAGCCTTTGGCCTGCCCACAAGGAGTACCTCCAGGAACCGAGGCAGGCTCAGGCCGCTCAGGCCACTGTGAGATCTAGAGTAGGCAGTCACTGTTGGGAAGAGGTCCGAAACCTTCAGGTGCAGGATCCTGATGTTGGACCGTTGCTAGAAGCAGTGAAGCTGGGTAGACGACCCACCAAGCCACAGTTGCAAAGTATGAACTCAGCTCAGCAGAAATTGTGCAGAGATTGGGAGAGACTAAGAATCCAAATCCAGGGGTGTTGGTCCGATGCTTGCAAGACCCGCGGGATGGAGAATATTTGCCATCTGATTGCGCCCAGATCACTACAACGCTCTGTCTATGAGAGCCATCATGATCATGGGGGTCACTTTAGTGTAAAGGGCACCTTAGCCAAGCTGAGCCGAGGCTATTATTGGCCTTCCATGTCCAAGGATGTTCAGACTTGGGTGCAACAGTGCACTAGGTGCAGTCTAGCCAAAGATGTGTTCCCAAAGACTCAAGCCCAGATGGTGTGTAGCAATGTCACTGTGCCTTTAGAGGTACTAGCGATGGATTATACCATGTTAGAGCAGTCAGCTGGGGGATATGAAAATGTGCTGGTCCTCACTGATATGTTCACAAGGTTTACAGTGGCAGTTGCCACAAAAGATCAATCAGCACGCACCACAGCCGCTGCTCTAGTCAAACATTGGTTTGTCTATTATGGATGCCCTGCCCGACTGCATGCAGACCAGGGTCGGAACTTTGAGGCCAGTGTTATAAAGGAGCTGTGTCGTACATATGGCATTGCCAAAAGCAGAACAACGCCCTACCACCCGCAGGGAAACTCACAATGCGAAGATTTGTCGCCGCGATGCATGAGATGTTAAGAACTCTCCGGCAAACAAAAAGAAACTGGAGAGAATACCTGCCAGAATTAGTTATGGCATACAATAGCCACATTCATTCATCTACTGGGTACTCCCCTTTTACTTGCTATTCCGGGAGAGACGCCGGTTGCCCGAGATGTGCTGGGGAATGGATCTCAGTGACAGCGAGGCAGAAAATCTTGACGACTGGGTGCTGAATCACCATAGGAGACTGCGGGTGGCGGCAGGCGCTACTGCAGGCGGCGATGCAAGGTGCCTCAAAGCGGCGCAAAGGCTGTATGATCGACGGCATCGTGAGGTAACTCATTCGCCTGGGGACAGAGTCCCCTGAGGAATCACAAACCACGTGGCAGGAACAAGATTCAAGACAGATGGGGAGCGGACCCTTACCTTGTCGCCGCCCCAGAATCATCCAGACATGCCCGTGTTTACTGTTAAGCCTGAGGCTGGTGGCCCTACCAAGGTGGTACATAGGGATCAAATAAAACCATGCATATTTGAGACCCTTCTAACAAATAGGCCCCCTCGAGGCATAGGGCTCCCTATGAATCGAATCTGATTCTTATGACTTAGTCTGTGTCCCCGTGGCTGTGACCCCAAATCCACTGTCCAAGACACACACTTCCACCCTAGTCTCTCAGGTGACACTTCTGACACTGATGAGGAAGTTAGGGAGTAGGCAGAGTGAAGCGGGGGTGGGGTCTTAAGCACTGAGGAGTGTGAGTCACTTGGGGAAGTACAGTCAGATGATACAGTTGCTTTGGGAACTAATAGTGACAGTATGCAAAGCTCAGTCAGGCCTCAGAGGAGCACTAGAAGTCAGCTCCCTGGTAGATTTAGAGATTTTGTTACTAAATGAGAGATGTTAAGTACATGTTATGATGATGTTTAAGTACTATGAAGTATTAATGTTTTGTTTATACACCTGTGTTCTTGCTCTGTAAAAAAAAAAAAAAAAGTTTTTTTTTTGCTTATGGTCTTTCAGGGAACGTGTTACTTGTGGAGAGGGTATATGTGGCAGGGTTTGAAGGGGGGTAAGGGTGCCTCAGACTATGGATAATTATTCTGTACACCGCTGTCTTGGCGTGTCAACCCTCCCTGTGAAGAACTATATTCAATAGCAGCCTAGGACGTGGATTGACAGTAAACCAATCAGTGGCTGTAAAGGTTGTTGTGCCGTCCAATGGGGGAGTATGGAGAGGGAGGGACTTGGGAGAAGGGCGAACGAAAGTGAGAGAGATGGCAGCCTCCGTGGACTACACCGTTAGACAAAAGTGAAGGTACTCTATCGAGTTGCATTAAGTTAAGTATTAAGTAAAGTATCTTTAAGTTCAGTTCAAAGTAGTGTCATTGTGTTCGGTTCGGTGGACGAAGATACCTGGAACGGTTGTGTCCATGGAGAAGAACAAGTTCACACTTCAATCAACTTTGCGTTGTTGCCGCTCGAAAGTGTATGGCGTCAGTAGTGTGAGGTGGAATTGCCTCACTAGTTATCCTATTGTGAAGTTAAATTAGTTTAGAGAACAAAGTGTTAGTTTTAAAATGCTTTCTAGATTAACGGGGGCGTTTCATCCGCGTCAGCTTGCAAGAGAAGCCAGCTTGTTCGGTCAAGCTCACTCTCTCCCTCCCTCCCCTCTCTCACTCCCGCTGCACCAGCGGTGTGGTCTGTGAGTATTCCTGCCACATGAGACTCTCCACTCCAGTTACTGGCACTAATAGACGTTCACCCGTGAACTGGCTAATACTTTTCTTGTGGAACACTTTTAAGTGACCATCCTGTCTGACACTGGCTTAACATTTAACTATAAGTGACAACAGTCGGATTGACAGCGGAATTGAGTCATGCCAAAGCATTGAACTTATTGGGAGGGACTTTTTGTTGATACTGAATCACGTGTTGTGGTGCTTACAAGTGTATTACAATGTGTTATGTGCTGTTGATGTTATGATGTGTAATTGAAGGGGGTTTACTAAATCTAAATGCCTGTTGAAGGGAATTGTTAAGACCTAGTGAATACGGAACTATAGCCTAAAGGTGAACTAAGAAAGGGGCTTATTTGATTTTGTGTTAATACTGTCATGATTTGGGTTTCATGTAAATTGATAATTGCTTGGTTTGGTTGCCCCTCATTTTCAGTTTGTCAGATTTCAGATTAATACCTCACCAGTGAGTAGGTGTAAAAGGTACCAGGTTTCATAATCAAAAAGGTTTGATTCCAGTTAAAGCAAATGAGAAATTAAAAGTAACTTTGTTGACCATAACTTAAGCGTTCTGGTGTGAGGTTACATTCACAAAGCCTTTTATCTTACCACTAGGAGTAGGCTACTCCTAAATAGCAATAAAAGAGTTTAGCTACTGTATAGGAGTTTCTCTTATTAAGTTATTCACAAAGCCTTTCAGACCTACTCTTAGTAAGGGAAAATGACAACTCCTGAACAGATTCTGGAGCTGAGCGCTCTAGAATCTTTGACTAACAGTCTAAGAGTGAGTGAGTCTTCGTTGCTATGGATGACGTTATTACTCATGCACAAGTTTGACTGAAGTGACCATCTTGATTGGCTGATGATTGTAACGCGGGAATGATTCCAAACACCTCCCTTACGATGAGTGGCAGGTGACAGGTCTGAGAATGCGTGCGCTACACAAGGACGGAAGATGAGGAATAACTGAATAAAAAGGCCTAGCCTAAATGAATCAAAAGTAAGGCAAAACAAATAGCCTAGTAGCCTAATGAAACATATGGATTAATGTAGTATCGAAACACAGAACCCGCTTCTCTCACGGCAGTGACTGACAGTAGCCTAGAATAAATGCATGGGGAAAAAAACTTCCCCATGACAAAGACATCGTAAAACACTGAAAGTTAATATTTTGTGACTATAACATACATCTGTCCTTTGTCAAATGTGTTATGTTCCAAGTTGCCTAGTGCGTAAGTCTGCCAGTTAGGGTCTACAGTGCAGAGTTGGTAAGTTATGGTCTAGTAGCTGAGTAGCCTCAGGTGCGCACGTAGACATAAGGCCGAACATGCAAGCGCCAATGAATCGTGCTCTCATGACAATCACGCCGTTAAACTTAAATAGGTTAACATCACTCTAAGTTCGCCTTCAAGCAAGGACAACGATGATTTGAAGACATCTGTTTCGTTGGAAGGGCAAGGGGTAGCAACAGGGCAACGCAGAGACAGGCCCGATGGCAGGGCTGTTATGAAAGTATTAAAATATGGGATATTCTACGGGAAAACATTAAAACAGCAAGACAGCGGGGGGAAGTTAAAATACGTGAGAAACACAGAAAACGTTGGCATGCATTGTTTCGGTCTCCGTGCACAGGGATTATTTGTCATATTATTAATCACATATGATTATTTGTGAAATTGTGCAAACAGGCGCAACACATTTGAAAAGGAAGGACTGGTAGCATGCAAGCTCACGGGAAAGATTCATTTAAGAACGTTATTATCACAGTGTGTGGCTGTGGCGCAAAGCAGCGAGGGCGGAAGACAGCGACAATTGGCAGGGGAGGGTCATGTCTTTTTTTCTAAATTCTGTCGGAGGGTCATTGAACAATTTCTAGAAGGCAAGGGAGGGTCATGCAACTTTTGACTGAAGCACTCAAAATTCCTCCGGTGGCCCTTTCAATAAATAACGAACAGTCCCTAGATTGCTGCTGGGCTACATGTCTTGGTTCATGTCTGTTAACAACTCATTGCCGTCAAACCAAACGTTGCCTATCTCATGGTTGCATCCATTACAAACAAACATGCAATGTGAACGTCTGGGATTGGGAAGAGCATTAAATGCTCTACTGAATAAGCACGAAGTCAAACCTTTAAATGAAAAACACTCTTTAATAATCATAAAAATAAACCGCTAATGAAGTAAACTTGTGACCATCAAAAATCGTTTATCGCCTGTAACTCCGTGATAACAGGACATAACAGGAAGGCATTTGGCTGAGCAACGGAGGTTAATATGCTCTATATTTTGTCCAAATGATGTCTGTCTATCATCGTTGCACTTCGGAGAAAACCAGAATGTTTAATTTGTCCCATGTTTCTTCTACGGCTGCAAACGGGATTCACTCGCAGTTAACCAAATATTTCTTTATTAGGGCAGGGCAGGCATATTTCTGGCTATTAAATTATTTCTAAACCAGTCTGCTGAAGTCTGTAGTGAATTCTGTGTAGGGTTTTCCAGGCTTCATTTCTTTTCACGAGACACCATGCTCACTTGAGACATCTGCCAGTTCTTTGGGTTGTTGCAGCGTCGTTGCAGCATCACTGGAAAACTACAAAATAAAGTTGTGTGATGCCGCGTGATCCCGCGCGTGGACCGCGAGGGAAGCTGGCCAAGTCAAAGCACTGCCCACTGTCAAAGTGTGATATGGCCAAAAAAAGAAGAACTACTTCATAGGTGTGCAAATATCATTATAATTTACCTTCTAAAGAGCACATAACAATATGTAGAGCACATAAGTATATGTCTACAAAACAGAGGGATTTTATGGATAATACAAAACTGATCTACAAAATTCTTTTTATTGTGTGTACAGAATAATATCTACTTCCTTTCTTCTCCAATTGTTCCTTTCTCTCTTTCTCAGTTTTTATGTTAAGCATCTTCTGTTTCAGGAGGTGTGATTATTCCCTCAGCTACTCTGGGCATAATGACTGGAGGACTAATTATGCGCAGACTTGGTCTTTCTGTAAGAGGGTCGGCCTTAATGTGCACAGTTTCTGTCCTTGTTTGCATCATTTTTGCTGTGCCCCTACTTTTCCTTGGCTGTCCCACACAATCAATTGCTGGACTAAATATTTCCAAGTAAGTATCTCAATTATATTGACATCTTTACAGTATTGACAGAAGCTTTATATTTCTCAATTTCCAGAGACTTTTTGCTTTATTTTTTTTTTTACTCATTTAGCAGACACTTCTATCCAAAGCGACTTATACTGTATGTCAATTACATTACAAGGGGCATTGTCCCCGGAGAAACTCGGGGTTAAGTGCCTTGCTCAAGGGCACAATGGTGGGCAGCTGGGAACTGAACCCACAACATGTCTGGCTAGGGAGCAATTTGCTGTATTCAGCATTGTAGATTGTACAGAAAAGGGAGAAGTGACACTCAAATCATCTTTTCATCTAAGATTATAAAGCTGGTGATACAGTGACACCCACATTTATTGCCACCACTGGTAAATATTAGTAAAAAGAGGCATGATGTTTCATCTTTGTTTCACAATTAAACCATTAGGGAGAATCCAAGGGAAGCCAATTTTTTGAGAAGAAAAAAATTGTTATAAAGAAGTAAATATTTTCAACAAAAACACACATGCCTCATTTATTGGCACTCCTACAAAAACGTATAAACAAAATGTAACAGAAACTTTGTTTTTATTAAGGTAATCAAAGTGATTCAATTTCAAGCAGTAATCCATAATTTCCTGTTTCATTAAGGTATAAAATAAAGTTACAAACTTGCGTGGACATATATAAAAGTCTAAGCACCCTATCTTACACCCGGCTCATTGTGGCGCCAGGTAGAAATGCACAGTATTACTCTACTATGTTTAGAGCACACTGTAGCAGAGTCCCAGGCAACGCAATGAAAAAATGTTTGTGCTGGTGTGTTTTCATGAATTTTCTTAGGATGTATATTCAGTGATTTGAATGCTATTGGGGTAAGTGTTGTTTTTTCAGGCTATTTTTTCGATTGAAACCCCATGTCATTCAGTCAGTACTGCGAAAATAAATAACATACTAGGTGAGTACAGGTGTGTGCTTCTCACACACACACACACACACACACACTTGTTTTAGCAAAACAAGTATTGGTAGTATCCTGATGTTACATGCATGGTCGCGCGTGCAAGCAGATTCCTTCTGCAGAGATGTGCTTACTCGTCATCAAAATACCAATGCACTGTGCTTGTCACGATGCTAGCAGAAGTTAGGAGCCAATTGCACAACTCACCCAATAAACAAAATAAACTCAAAAGGATATTTACTTACTTGAGAGATAAACAGGAACAGAGCAACCAACATGACAAATTACAAAACCAAGCAAAGACCAAGACAAAGACAAGATCTTAAAAGTACAGTCAGTGACCCCAAAGTAAATTGCGTTTGTTTATATATATGTTTACATTTAAATGTATTAGTAGACGCTTTTTGTCCAAAACAACGCACATTATATTTTACCCAAGGACCAAATTAAACTAATCAAACATAAAGAGACAGACAAAACACAATGACACTGAAACGGAATGAAAGAAACAGGATGTGACAAGGAAACACATGGAACATGAAAACTGGGAAGTGACACAGGAAGCAAATACACAAGACGCTAGAGTAAGACACTAGTAAGAAACTGGAAGTCCCAAAACAGTGAAACTAAAGACACAGACAGTGACACTGCTCTTATGCGCCCCTTGCTTGATTAATTAAGAAACTTAAGAACAACTTTTTTAACCATACGCCTAGCGTCTGATTACTTATTTTGCCATCAAATTAGTGGACTGAACATGCATTAAATGTGCCTAAACCATACACTTCAGACCATGAGTTTTCGATTGTCAAAATAGGGCCATTTGTTACATTGTCAAAATAGGGCCATTTTATATGCTAACATATCATTTAAAAGGCATCACAGAAAAAAGCATTTTGTTAACATAGAAGGTATGATCGTTTGGTTGTCAAAACATGCTCAGATGCTCTTTTACAAGCCTGTGTACAACCCTGTTTAGGCTGGGGAATAAAACGGTTAATTGTAGCAGATATCAAGTGCCCCTCATGGTTTTCTGGCATTCAAATGCATAATGAATTGCCTTGCAGCCAGTGACTACTCACACAGGCTCCAGCTTCCTGAATCTGCAACGCAAGTGTAACATGCTCCAGAGCCCGTTTAATTCAATTCAATTTATTGTGCTTATAGAGCGCCAAAACATTACACATGTATCATGGCGCTTTACAGAATGTAGGCAATCAGAGAAAAAAAGAAAAGAAAGGAAGAAAAGAAAGAAAGAAGGCCCATGGGTAACAGGGGCGAGGAAAAACTCCCTAGAATTAGAGATACATACAGTATAGGAAGAAACCTCGAGCGACTCAAGGGCCTGACCCATCTGCCTAGGGTCATACAGGAGAGATGCCAAGATAGGGGAAATATGTTTATATTTTTTAGTTCTAGTGAGTGTGCGAGCAGCTGCATTTTGTATAAGCTGTAAGCTCTTTAGACAGGTGTTATTGCAGCCAGGGTATAGAGCATTGCAATAATCAATCCTTGAGGTGACAAAAGCATGGATTAATTTAGTTTACTGAATTACTTTACTGAAGCGATAGACCCAGGAAGCTCAAGTAATGCAAGCTTTACACTGTGTGTGCTCTTATACACTGCCTATGGGTTAATAGGACGTTAAATTAACTGTAAGTGCTCTCTAGTTCCCAGGCAGTAACTTAGCTAGTTGGTAGACATTGGATGTGATGGTTACTTCTCCACTATACCCACACTTTTAGATTTTGTGTGTATTTTTAATGATTTTCAAATATCATTTGAACAGTAAAAAAAAATGCTGCCTTTTAAGATATCTAATAGGGGAGCGAGGCCACAAGTACAGTTCAAAACCGATCTAACTCTCTTTTCCTGCCTTCTAAGATATCTAAAGCCCTAACAGGATTAGTTTTACGTGGAGACGTGAGGTAAAGTAATTTTACCATAGGACGTCTGTAATATAAATGGCCAATTCACACGGGATTATGAAACCTCTGTATTCTATCAAAGGTGGGAGGGGTAACTCAATTTACACACTGCCGTCACCTTCCTGTCGCTATGTGTGTGCTATGTTGCTTCCTAATATCCTATTCATACATGCAACATGGAGTAATTGGTTCAGTGTCAAGTTCAAGTTTATTTGTCATATGCTAAATATGTCAAGGACAACTGTAGGCTATAATGAAATGTTTGTGGTGAGCCTCGGGTATTCTACAGGCTACAGCTAAAAAAATATCACACAAATTCATCCTCCTTGTTGATTACATTGGTAGCCTATATTTTACCTAACCAGGCAAAATCATCACCCTGTGGTTGCCTTGCATTGTGCTACTTTAAGTGCCTCCATGCTCAAAAAATGCGGAAAACAGGATATGATGGAATATCTACATTTTTACAGAGGGTCGTATTCGCACAGGATTAATATTACCTGAGGTATTTTTTCCAGACCGTTTTACATAAGGTAAAATTGGCCATAATTTCTACTGACATAATTACTGATAATAATTACTGACATGTCACATTCGGACGGGACTAAAACCTCTGGTAATAATTACTTTACCTCCACGTCTCCACGTAAAACTAATCCCGTCCAAATAGGGCTTTAGAACTACCCCCATAATGATCGCTTTTGAATATAGCATTGTATCATTGAAGCTGCTTACTACCTACAAATCTGTGTGGCAACGTCTGAAACAGCTGTGAAAAGTAAACAAAAGATGATATTTAGATTTCTCAAAATCTAGCAAGAAAATAACACTGTACTATCTGAATATACCATTGATAGCTGGAGGTTTGAAATCAAAATCTAGATGCCTCTGCCAAGACACTAATGGCCCTATGTTGACAGTCTGAAATGCATGATCTGAAGCCTATGGTATAAGCACATATAGGGCATGTCCAGTTCAATATTGCTATATTGACGGCGTGATGGGTTTGCTAGACGCCAGGCTCATTGTTCAAAATGGGTTGTTCTTACATTTCTTAGTTAGTCATGGGTGTGTTTTGGGTGTACCATCTGAGAAAGCTGAGAACCTGTAGTTTTCATAGGAAACAGTCAGAATAACTGTGTGATGTACTGACACAGAGTTACAGAGGTTAGAATATAGTTTTATAGTTTTTTTTTTCTGCCGGATTACAAGCATCTCTGAACTGACCACATTTCAGCCCTCTAGGCCACTTGATATCACTTAGAAACACAACTGAGCCCTAGCACCAGGTCTTGTGAAGCTGCGTGCAAAAGTAGATCAATATAGAATGAAAATATGATTGCTTTAGACCATTATTTGCCAAGGTATGCTCATGCGTTTTGTAAAATGCCTATGGGACTTTTGGTTATCTAAAATGCATACTGACAATCAAATGCTTACTGCACATGAAGAAGCAGAATCCTGGTCTCAAATGAAAGGTAAGAAGAGCAAAGAGTGCAACATCAAACAGCTTGTTGGTATTTTGATGACAAAGTGAGTGCAACACCAGGATTCCACTAAACATTGCTTTACTAAAAATGTTGTGTGTGTGAATGGCAGAGTATAGACTACATGCATCTGCACTCACCTATTATTTGAACTCATAGGCACCATGGTGAAGTTAGTTTCTGGTTGGATAGGTGATCACACCCACCTAGATCTCCTTTCAGAGGGAGATACACCATAGCTCACTAACATTTCCATGGGTTGATAGACCTGCCTAATCAGCAATAAGAGGGGATGACGCTATAGCTTCAAAATTGAAAGTGGCTGTAGTAAACGGTAGTAGCAACACCTGCAAACATAAAAAAATGTGTAAATGTAAAGTAAATGTGTAAATGCAAAGGTAAACCCACATACATTGTTTCCTGACTGCCAATGCTGTTTATTGTCAGTTTGTGAAGTTAAGGCAAAGTAAGAAGTAACATTATGCATCCCTGATCAATGTGATTGGTTAGGCTGGACCAATGGTTTCAAAATTAGCACCCATTGCGATGCAATTGCTGGAATGGTTTCTCAATCACGAGTGAGCAGACTTTTCAATTCATGAATGAGTTGGTTTACCCGGCTAGGTATGTTTATCACCAAAATGAGCTATCTACTGCCTTACGCTCTTTTTACAGGCAAAATAACTCCAGTGATTGCAGTGTGCCGTGCTCTTGCTCAGACGAAGCCTTCAATCCAGTCTGTGGATCCAATGGTGTGGAATTTAGGTCTCCATGCCATGCAGGCTGCAAAACAGCAGTATTTGATGACACAACCAAGAATGTGGTAGTGAGTATACAGTATATTTTCTTTCCATTCAATACACTTTCACAGGGATAATTTGAATGCTTGCCTACAAAGTAGTCTCCGGTTCTGCTCCCACCTACTTGAATGCCCTCATACAGACATACGCTACCTCCAGACCGTTGCGCTCCTCAGACGAACGACGTCTAGCTCTACCACCGGTACGCTCAGGCCAATCCAAACTTTTCTTATCTGTTGTTCCTCGTTGGTGGAACGCACTGCCAGTTCCTACAAGGGCAGGGACATCTCCATTTTCAAAAAACTGCTGAAGACCCAGATCTTCAGAGAACATCTCCTCTCATAGCACTACTTACAACTAGTTTTGCTGATCCTAGCACTTACCACCTGTCTTGAACTGACACTCAACTGTTTAAAAACAGCACTCACTGATGCACTTATTCTTACTGTACCCTACCTACCTTTTTAAATTATCCTAAAATTGTTGAGAGAATTGCTGTTTACCATGTTGTTAGTCGTTTTGGTTAAAAATGCGTCAGCCAAATGTAATGTAATGCAATTTCCCAGGCAAGCCAAGTTAGGAAAAGAATAGCAGTTAAAAGAATAGTAGTTACCAGTTATACATGGGGGGGTAGGTTGAAGACATCCAAGTCTTTTCTACTAATCATTGGATCTGACTCCTAGCCTGACCCTGACATCAATATGTCTACACACACTCAGTTTACTTTTGATTATCAAAGAATGTAACCACTGGTGCAATTCACCCTTCGCTAAGCCACACCAGAAAACCGCCACAGGCCAATCGTGGCTTAGCAATCCGTCACTAGGCACGGGAGGTCTGACAAGCTTTTCGATTTTTGCCATGTTGGCCAGGAGAGTCGAATGAAACAAAATGCACATTCGACTTCTGCTTAAATAACTCATGAACGGTTTTGTTCAGAGCTGAAATTCCAACTGTATTTGACAGAGGACAGATGTAGGTTGCTAGTGACAAAATATTAGCTTTCAGTGTGGTACGATGTCTTTGTAAATGACATTTCATTGAAAAGTCCCGTTTCTCCCCCTATGTAATAGACGTGCAGGGTGCTAAAGCTTGTCAGGCATAGCAACAGTAACTAAGGAGGGCGGGACTTAGCGAAGGGTGAATTAAACTTCAATTAGTACATTAAGCTCTAATCAAATCCTTTCGGAAGTACAGTAAACACATAGTCCTTTTAAACAAAGTTTTTTTTAGATGCAGTTGTTAACTCAATTTCCAAGAAAATATATGTTGTTCACCCCATCAGGGAAGCCATTGGTTGTGCACAAAGTGGTGCCAACCGCGCTTCTGTCATTGTATAAAGCCTGCCCCATTTTCTGTGTTCTGGAAATGACCTCAGGCCAGATGTGAACCTCAGTCCCTGTGGACACTGAGCCTGTCAATCAATTTCATCACTACCACTGTGCTATAGGCTAAGGGTGTTAAAATGGTCCATATTGGTCCACCCAACAACTTGCTTTTAATGCCAAAAATGTTTCTCATCTCAGAAAAGGTGAAGGACTTTACTCACTAACATAAGACCAATAAAAATGTCTAATGCTTATATTAAACTACACAGAACTACACAGACTGTGGATGCATTGACCTGCAAAGCATTCCAAGTTATGCTGTGCCAGGTGACTGTGGCAGCAATTGTACCCATCTCCTCCTTCCCTTTATGGTGCTGTCCTCCCTTACATGCTGCATTGCCTCCCTCTCTCAAACACCGTCCTTCATGATGATATTGAGGTAAGGCCAACACATTTGCATTCTATGCATGCACATTTACATGGAGGAAGCTCAGTGAGAGATGAGTTTAAAAAAAAAAAAAACATACTACACTTTCTAGGAAGGTTATTGCCTTAGTGATTTATAACATGATATAATACAATCATAGGTCATTATAATAATTGATTATAATCATTCACCAACAAGCATGAGACACTATAGCAATGGCTATACCAGATTACTGTAAAACTTTACTTTGATTAAAAGCAGAGTCCCAATTACAGTAGATGCACGCCTTTATTTACTGGCCTGGTGTGTCTGGAGGTTTGGACAAATAAAGACCGGTCACAATTAGAAACCTAGTCTGTTTTTTATGGAAGTTTTGAAGGAAACCGCTTAAAGCCCACCAGATTGCCCGCTTGAGCTAGTGCTGCTTATAATGCCCACACAAAAGTTAGAGTAGACGGCAGAGTTAGACAAAAGTTAAAGTAGAGTAGACAGAGTGTAATACTTATCAGCACACAATGTTAAGTTAATTCAGTAACTCAAGACTCATCATGGATATAACACGTTTTCCACAACGAAAACTGCATTTTGTTTTAGACTACTGGTATTTAATTTGTGCATTGACAATAAAGTTGAATATCATATGAACTAGATGACTAAACTCTTGCATATGTAGAAGAAGAAACATTCACAAAAAATCCATGACATGACCTCTCTTCTTGATAGCTGTTGAAAACTGCATGGAACTGACAGGGATTGTTTTGTGTAATAATAAATAAATAAATAAATACATTATGCTGCTACCTTCTGCTTTTCCCAAATACAATGTAGCCTACAGGTGTACATGACCTTTCATCAGTCCAGTTGCAATAGATGGAATGTGATGTGCCTGGCGGCGTGTGTGTAGTGCAGTAAAGCAATTTGTTACATTTGAGTCCAGCGGCCCGTTGGGCCAAAAATGCAAGGCTGTTTTTTCCGCTCACAGTGCATTTGCCTATTGAGGCTTGGCCTCTAACCACTACCTTTTCCTAGAAAGCTGTAACATTAATGTTAGCTTTAGCTAGACATGACTTAACAACAAAAATAAACATACCAATTTAACTCTTGCAATGTCGCCAGGATAAATAGTTGGCACAGCATCCGGCTAGAGCAACAGCTTTTTAGCGAAGCCCATTTTCTCCTGCCTAATAATAATAAGCTTTATTTGTATAGCACCTTTCATACATAGAATGCAGCTCAAAGTGCTTTACATTTGGAGCATGTAACACAATAATAGTTGGTCAGTCATTATCAATCACTTTTCTTCATTGCTGTGGCCATTTATGATCCAATCAGCAACATATCAGAAATACTATTATACTACTATGGATATATACTGTAAAGGCTTTGCTGACAAATGCCTAGGCTAACAAATGCTTAGGCCCGTTGATCACGGACTCAAGCAGCCAGCCTTAGCTTGTTCTTAGCATATGTCGCAATTATTTGACTTTATACACAGACATTCAAGACTGGCAGCCTTAACCCCCACAAGCACGCCATATGGCAACTGTGGCAAGGAAAAACTCCCATATTCCAGGAAGAAACCTTGAGCAGAACCTGACTTAATAGGGGGAGCACATCTGCTTTTGGCTGGCTGCGCCCTCCAATGGCAGTAGAATAATCTGAAAAAGTAGTCTACAGAATAAGATGAGTTAACTAAAGGCTTTTCTATACAGGTATGTTTTCAGATCTTTTTAAAACATATTTACTGAACTCGCCTGCTTGATGTACAGAGGCAGGATGTTCCATAGTTTTGGGGCATAATGGATAAAAGCAGCTTCTCCACTTTGCTTGTTGAGCACTTTGGGTACAATTAAAAGATTAGAATTGGATGATCTAAGTTTCCTTTGTGGTTGATAAGATATTAAAAGCTCAGATATATGAAGGTGCTATGCCATTCAGAGCTTTGTAAGTAATTAGCATAACCTTAAACTCAATTCTATAGGAAACAGGGAGCCAGTGCAGTTCAGCCAAAACAGGGGTGATGTGTTCTCTCTTCTTGGTGTTTTTTGGGAAGACCAGTGAAAAGTGCATTGCAGTAGTCTAACCTGCTAGTGATAAAGGCATGAATTAGTTTTTCTGCATCTTGTTGAGTTAAAAAGGGCCGCACTTTGGCAATGTTTCTCAGGTGGAAATAGGCTGCCTGAGTAACTTTAAATGAACTATGGGGCTTAAAACTTAACTCTGCATCTAAGATGACACCGAGGCTTGTTACTTTTGGTTTGACCTGGTGCGCCAAGTTCCCCAGATTACTAAGAACAATGTCTCGCTTTGGTTTTGGTCCAACCAAAAGTACCTCTATTTTGTCATCATTTAGTTTCAAAAAATGTTTGCTCATCCACTGATTAATGGAGGTTAGGCATGCAGTGAGGGAGTAAAGGCCATCTGGGTTAGTTGGCTCCACAGAAATATACAATTGGGTATCATCTGCGTAGCTGTGGAAGTTTACATTATGCTGACTTATGATGTTTCCCAACGGAAGCATATATAGGGAAAAGAGCAGGGGACCAAGGCAAATCAATGGTGTCAAATGCCGCACTCAAATCTAGAAGAATAAGGATTGAGACTTTGTTTGAGTCAGTAGCCAGTCTAAGATCATTGACTATTTTTACTAGAGCCGTTTCTGTGCTGTGATTTGATCTAAAACCTGATTGGAATTTTTCAAGGATACTGTTTTCGTTGAGGAAGGTATTTAACTGATTGCAAACGACTTTTTCAAGTACTTTGCTCAGGAACGGTAGGTTTGATATAGGCCTGTAGTTGCTCAGATTAGTATGGTCAAGATTCAACTTTTTAAGTAAAAAGACAGCGTTTTTAAAAGCAGTTGGAAATATACCTGTTTCTAATGAGTTATTTATTATCTTGAGAATAAAGGGAGCTAAGCTATCATATACATTTTTGAGGAATCTAGTAGGGATTGGATCCAAAGCACATGTTGAGGAGCCGGTTTGAGTTATAATTTCACTAAGCTCAGATTGAGTACAGTAATAGTGCTAAAGAACCTTAATTTTGGGGGGCTGTTTTTGGGTGTACTATCAAACATATTACCTATGTTACCAATAGCCTCACTTATAGAAATTACTTTGTTTTTGAAGAAGTCTGCAAATTCTTCGCATCTTGGAGAGGATGCCTGACTGAGTGTATCAAAAGGTGTTTGATGCAATAGCCTATCAATAGTGGAGAACAACACCCTAGAGTTTCCACTGTTTTCAGCAATTACCTTAGGGAAGTGGTTCCTTCTCTCATTCTGAATAGCTCTATTATAATTTGCTATTTTTTCTTTTAGAATGGCACGGTGAACCTGTAACTTAGTTTTTCTCCATGTTCTCTCAGCTTTTCTACAGGATCTTTTTAGATCATGGATATTTTCGTTCATCCAAGGTGTCAGTTTGCTACAGGGCCTTTTTTAGTCTTTAAGGGTGCCACTCTGTCAAGCAGAACACCTAGTTCACGATTGAGAGCCTCTACCATTTGATCAATTGGATGATGTAAAATATCTAAGTTTATGGAGTCTATAAGAGCTATGAACTGCTGTTCTGCTCTAATGTCCAAGAGTTGCGATTTGATTGCAATTTCGGAATGAATTTTTGAAGTATGTAGTGCTATATTAAAAGATACACAATAATGATCAGACATATTTATATCATTTACTGATAAGTCAGTGACTTCTATCCCTCTAGAAATGACTAGATCGAGGGTGTTGCCAAGGTTGTGGGTGGGCCCTGTAACATGCTGCTTTAGCTCTAAACTGTCCAAAACATTAAGGAACTTACTGGCTTTAGCATCAGTTGTCTTATTGACATGAGTATTAAAGTCACCATTTACAGTTATCCGATCATAGCTAGTGATGATGAGCGACATAAGTTCAGAAAACTGGTCGAAAAAGCCAGTCCATTGTTGGCAAAGCAGTCATCGGTAAAATGGAGATTGCATACCCGGGCTTTATCTGTCAGGGCACATATTCCCTCCAGATAAACTTTACCCAACTTTCTCTTACATCTAATTTTTTTTTAAATGTGGTGAAGACTTGCCGAATCAGAATCAATGTACCTTGTACCACAGCCAAAAACAAAATAATAGGTGTCCGACATCTTACTTCGGGGGAAAAAAATATTTACACTATCGGTCAAAAGTTTGGGGTCACTTAGAAATTTCTATTCCACTCCACTATAGACACCAGCTGAGATCTGTTGCATTTTTTTTTATCAGGGCAGCAGTTTTCAGATTTGCAACCATTTATCCAATGTTCCAAAGGCACATTATATTTACTAATCTGATATATTTTCAAAAGGCTAACTGAGAAAACATTGGAGAACCCTTTTGTAGGCACATAATGTAATCAGAAAACTGCTGCCCTGATAAAAAAAACAATGCTACTGATCTCGGCTGGTATTTCTAAGTGACCCCAAACGTTTGACCAGTAGTGTATGTGTCTACTCTGTACTAATGCTATTTCTGGCTCTTGCCAACGACAACGTTAACGCACTCACTGAAATTACCTCAGACGAGCTTCACTGTCTTGCAGCTACTTAAAAAGTCGGGTCTTTGACGACTCAAAAGTCAGTCGATTGCGACAAATTTCTCTGTTTGTGATTGGTCCTCATCTCTTGTGATAACAGAAATACGGGCAAAATCAATTCTGTTATTGTGAGACCTGAACTCATAGACCAAGGTTCCCCAAAAGGCGGCCTGCGGGCCACATCCAGTCCGCAAGAACCAAATAAGTGGCCCGTATACCCGCGTGTGTGTGTGTTTGGCACGCCCAGACAAGAATGACAGTGCATTAGCAGAGAAAATTCTCACTGCATCCGATTATTGTGGAGCATTGAATGCACTTTGTCCACATAGATTCCGTTATATGCGAAAACAATGTAGCCTAGCATAATTCAACTGAAATGTCTTCGTAGATTCCAAAATGAATCTTTACTCACTGTAACAGTTTTACCACATGGTTTTTCTTGCTCTACATTGTTAGTATCTACCGTAAATCCTCAAATTATGGCCTAAGTATTTTATTTACTTAGGCTGTGCAAAGCACAGGCCTTTATTTGGGGCAGGTTTGTATTCCAGGCAGGCCTTTATTGCGTTTTATTGTGAGACATGTTTTGTTTTGTTTGGAGTGGCATACCGGTAGGATATCAAAAGCAGAAGATTTTCGGTTTGGTTTGGGATTTAATTTACTTTTGGACTGTTTGATTATATTGCTAAATGTTGGGACTGACAGGCACTGAAATCTGGGGGGTATTTGATGGTTCCCTATTACGTTTCATGTAGTTGAAAGAGTGTTGGGATTTCCACCCGCTGTTTATTGCGAGATAAGGCAGCCGCTTTCATTCATTCATTGAACGTGCACTGTGCTGTAAATGAAACCTTCTTGCATAGCCAAGTAGCCTAAATTGAGTTATTTTTTAATTATGCATGATTTACTTTTTATTAAATTCGTAGGCTGGAATGCCTTGAGTCGTGGCAACAATTGTGTTTAAATGTAGCACTGCTTCAGCCTATGGCAAGGAGGGGGCGGCAAGCGACTGAGCTTGAGAGCGACGTGTTGGAGACCCATTGTGTAGGACAATGACTTTTCATTGGCGACAGTATTAAACCAACTAACAATATAAAATATTAAGAAGAGGTCTTATTTCATTGAGTGTCTTCCAGTTTCTTTCTAGGACTGATAGCCCTACTGGTAGGCAATTATTACCCCGGCTTATATTTGGGGACCAGTCTTTATTTGGCTGAATCGACCACAGCCCCACTATTATCCGAGGCCCGGCTATGAATAGAATCCTGGCCATAGTTTGAGGATTTATGGTAGTTGTTTTTTAGGAATAGTACACTTGCATGACTTATCAGTTTACTTTCTAAAATATTTAGCAAACTCCATCCCTATCAACAAGCTACAATGGCCAATTTTTTTTAATTTAACGGTCTTGGTTTTATTAGGAAGAAATTAATTCTGGGTGGATTTGGGCATGCCTCAGACTGGTGGTGTGAGCGGTATCAGAGCAGAAATGGAGCAGAAAAGAGCGGCCGCTCTGGCCTCTAAATTTAAAAGCGCTTCGCAGTGTAACAAAATTCCTTGCTCGCGCTCCTCTCCGCTCACTAGCTCTGCGTAAGACTTGGTGAAAGCCATGAAAAAAATCCCCGCCAGATTTTGATCATCAGAGAGTGTTTTGCTCATAATATGTATTGTAACATGTAAAAAACACCAAATAAACATTTCAAAATGTTTAAAAACTTTTGCCTCAGTCGGTCTTTAAAGCTACATTGTGTAATTTTTGGGGTCGATTCTTAGCAAAAACCCATTTTGTCTTTCAAAAATATGTGCTCATTCATGTGTAATTACTTCCACCAACAAACCAAAGAATTCTCGTAAGCGTAGAATCTGCCTTTCCGAATACAAACGAGCAAGTCGCCTGTATGGTAGCAGCCTTGTTTCAGCCTCCATCTTTAGAATACATTAGCCAAGGAGGGAAACCCCTAACGTTGAATCACCTGATGATCTCTGACTCTTCATACGGAGATAGAAGATCACGTTAGCGTTATCTTCAACTACACGGAGTCTGTTGCAATATACCATCACACTGCTAGTTCGGAGAATTTCCGACCAAAGGATGTATATCCTATTTATGACCAAATAAACATTACATTATAATACATTAAGGGAAAATACTTGTACTTTTGAACACTTAAACCTGATATGGAATAGTGTGCCTTCCACAGCACACCTACCCCCCTCCCTCACCTTCTCCCAACATTCTAAATCAATTGTATGCACCATATTGCTATGTAGCATAGTAATATTATACACCATTCACGTTTGCCGGGAAACCCCTAACGTTGAATCACCTGATGATCTCTGACTGTTCGTACGGAGATAGAAGACCACGTGTCTGTTGCAATATACCATCTCACTGCTAGTTGGGAGAATTTCCCCCAATAATTAACCCATGAAATTACACAATGTAGCTTTAAGCCAGTGGTCGCCAACCCGTCGATCGCGATCGACCTGTACATGTAGATCTTTACCCAGTAGATCCCGAGGATAACAGGAAAAATAAAAGCACAGTCACCAAATTCCCGCATGTTCGCCAACATTTACAGGGCCTAAATTTCAGCGCGGGATTGCGGGTATAGCCATGATTTATTCAAGATCCGGAACTCTAGCCATCATGATGCGAGAAATTCCCGCACACATTTTACATCGCTGTCTGATAACGTTAATCTAAAAATGGAGCGGCGTGAATGCGGGACGGGACGGACCAACTTCTGACTTGAAACGAACGTAACCCCATGCAGACACACACACACCATTGGCGGAGCGAGGGGGTGGCTTCGGGGGCTCAAGCCCCGAATCTTTTTTTTGTATGTGTTTTCAATTTCCAACGATTCTAATTTTTAATTTAACTTCCCCTCGGTTTCTCTATAAATGTTACAAAATGTAGGCTACTATTACTGAGCAAAATCCCTTATTTTCAAAGCCCAATATTGACAGATAATCTGATTTCCCACACGATGAGTTTAGGCAATGCCAGAGCCTAAATGTAGCGGTTTACGTCATAACCTGGCAGGAAAGTTCAGAGCGGCGCAATCAGTTTAAACAGCAAGCCGGTAAGAAAAACTATTGTCAAGACATTAGGCAATTAGGCTACTGTACCCCGGAATACAAAAATAAACTTCAGAAAGACAGAAAGTTTGTTGTACTGTATTCATAGAGTCTCAATGACCGAATCAGTAGATTTACCTGTTGTCAGTTGAGTTTGTTCAATTTATTTATTGTAGGCTAGTAGCCTAGGCAAATATGAAACGGAGATGTAACGTGCATGGCTACCGGCAGGATTTTGAACTTGCATGTTTCATGCATTTTAGGGCAAAAAATACCATGGGATTGATGTGTTCTCCATTTGAGGAACGTAATCAATTGCAGACATGCACAGATGGCTCAGATACAGAGCGCATATAGGCCTAGGTTAGGCTACTTTCACTTTCTAGAGTGCGCATTCATTACGTAAAAGATGCTTCATACCAAAACAACGATCAAATATTATCAAATGTATCATGTCACAAAGATTTACTCCAATTAGAAAATCGAAACCAAAATCATGTAGGCTAGTCAAGTGTAAGTGTCCTGTCATTGACGCCTGTAGGCCTATATAGAAAATGCGATTTCAGTTTGTAACTAAATTAGTCCCCCTATGTGAAGCACTGAAGGGGGGAATTCCCCCCCATTTTGAAAAATGAATTTTAAGCCCTGGATTAAACTTAGCTTCATGTGTTCCACTGAACATTATAATAAGTGGGTTCACAATGTGTGGGGCTGTGCTAAACCTGACCATAAGGCTACTTTGGCCAGAGTTCAAAGCCTATAATATACATACATAACTCATTAAAATGCTTAATTACAACTAAGTGCATGCGGATAAGATAGGCTATGCCTATAGACCCCCCTTGAAAGACCCAAAGTGCCAGTCAGATATAACTCACATTTTTAAAGTCTCAACGTGTCCATTAGTTTACATAGAATTCACTAGAAGTCATTATTTAAGGGGTTATTTTTCAAAATTTTCTGCCGGGGGGCATGCCCCCGGAATCCCCTAGCCTTCCTGTGTGTGACACTGGGCTAAGCCTCAATGTTTCAAATGTCTGGCTCCGCCCCTGACACACACACACGCGCGCGCAACAGCACTTTGCAGGTGCGCTCTCTCCCTCTCTCTTGCAAGAAGACTTGTCACCGCTGAAGTCAAATTATGCTAGGTGCTTCTACATCAACTGCTACCTGACAGGAAATTAAAACTAAACTTTAGTGATCAGGGACTGTCAGGAATTTGTTCTCCATTTGAAGAACGTAATCGATTGCGGACATGCTCAGGCAGCTACAGACACGGAGCGCATCGTAGGCCTGGTTACTTTCACTTTCTAGAGTGCGCATTCATTACGTGAAAGATGCTTTATACCAAAACAGCGATCAAACATTATCAAATTTATCATGCCATGTGTTGTCACAAACACTTACTCCAATTAGAAAATCAAAACCAAAATCATGTAAGTAAAGACTATGTTAAGTATTGTTATCTCATTGACATCTTTATAAGGGGGTGGAGGATGTGATATTTTTGACCTGATACATTTGCCTAATTAAAAGGTCTTAAATTGGAAGCATTTTGGCTTTGATTCTCTTTTGACGCTTTAAGGTAGATCTTGCCTTTGTTCAGGGCCGAGGTCAGGGATCTTGGGCTCAAAAAGGTTGGTGACCACTGCTTTAAGCCCTCATGTGCCCTCTGTGCTTTGTGATTCTTTGTTCATGTTAGTCACACAGTCCATTTGTGTTTCCTTATTTTCTGAAGTAAAAGCTCTCTTCATTCCTAGTTTGTGTTTGTTATGCGTTTAGGTCCAAACTCCCTGCAAACCATGACAAATATAAATAAGGGATAATGTACAGTCTAATGTATAGAACACCGATCATCGGAAATAAGTCCCGACATTGCCAACCGGATCAGGACACACTAACACAGCTGATTAACCGTCTGCTTTCACTTTTGAATGAAGTTCCATTGCAAGAAGTGACCGGACTACTTGCGGAGTGATATGAAAGACGTGAATAAGAAGTACAAAATCCATTTTTCTTGACAGCAGTCTCTTATACAGTACTTAGCAACGGTCTGTTATCAAGAAATATCAGACTTCCAAACGTTTGGATGGCCCATTCAAGTGAATGGAGCATTCTGCAGCATTATGAAGAGCCGTGTAATAATGGAAAAATAAGTCCCGACAGGGCGAACTGGACTCCGATGTGCCAGCTGAGGGTTTTGCTTCGTCCTGAAGGGACTTCCAACAATGACAAGCGTTCTATACATTATCCCGCTTATTACACTTATTACTTTCCAAAACAAAAAAATAAACTCCACACGATATAACTTTGCATTTATAATGACCGCCGCGCAGCGAAGCGAATATAAGTTAAGTCAGATTTTTTTTTTTTTTTTCGCATGGCCAATTTTCCGTCAAGGATTTCCAGGACACTGAAAGACCGGGGTGCACGAAACTCGGTGGGCATGTAGCCCCACAAGGATAGCATGGAACCATTGTTTTTCGTTTTGATCTGTAGCCCCCCCGCTGGACTGGACCCCCGAAAGGAGGGTAGGGCGGACACAATTTTCTGTGAATATCTTGAGAACCGTAGGGTTTAGGAGGACCATGCATGCCAAGGTTCGTGGACTTTTGTTCATGGGGGGCCATACAATAAATTAATTTATGTGTACATTTAGTGACCGTACACCAACAGAGTTTTCTGTGAATATCTTGAGAACTGTAGGGCCTAGAATGACCAATTGTTTGCGTCAGTTTGCCTCCAGGGGTCATGTTAACCCATTCCATATGCACACATGTGCATAAACAGATATTCACACACACACATACATTCACAGTAATCATACGTATGACACATACACACACAGTAGACATATGTACGCATGCATGCACATGCACACACACAGGCAAACCCACAAGCACATGCACGCACGCACACACACACACAAACATAAACACGTACACGCACACATGCAAACAATTCAAGAATTTCTCAGAATTATGAACAGGCAAGATGGGGGTGGGGTTGTATAAAATGTATTTTACATGTGAAATATATGAACTAATCATGTTTGGGTACTTGTTGTCTAGCAGATACCAGTGAGAATTGAGTGTGCATAATGCAATTCAGTGAGACAGTTAGAATCATATATGCCTTTCACCTTTTGTTTTTAGCCAGCAGCCAGACCAGCAGATACCCTGACTTTGCTGAATTACTGAAGGCTTAGTTAGTACTTGGATAAGAAACCTCCTTGGAAGAGTAGGTTCCTGCTGGAAGTGGTGTTGGTGGCTGGCCAGTAGGTGGCACTCTTCCCTGTGGCCAAAAGCCACCAAACAAATATCAATCCCAATGTCCTATTGCAGTGACAGGGACACTGTACTACAGATGTTTTCCTTTGCATGAATGTTAAATTGAGGTCCTGACTCACCATGGTTGTTAAAGATCCCATGGCACTTATCGCAGTCGCAAGAGTCGCAAGAGTAGGTGGTTCCCTGATTTGCTTTATTTATGTACACATACATAAAGACACACACACACACACAAAGACACATAAACACACACACACACACACACACTACACATGTACACACACACACACGACACGCACACACACACACACCCTCACACACATGCACCCACACACACACACACACACACACACAAAACACATGTACACAAAAACAACCACAACTCTGCACACACTCAATTACAAACACACAAAAAAGGAACAAAGTAGGAAATGAACACAATTTGACAAGTGTGACTTATTTTTGTGGAAAAAATGTGCTTGTCTGGGCAACGGTAATATTTTGTACCGCTCTGCGGTACATCTAGTTTGTTACTGTTTCATCGTAGCTTTTGTTGACAAACAAATAGTTCGCAAAACACATTGTGATCTTGAATCAAACATTCTTTAGAACACAGCTACTGTCTGCTTTCACTTTTGAATGAAGTTGCATTGCAAGAAGTGACTGGACTAGCGGAGTGATATGAAAGACGTGAATAAGAAGCACAAAACCCATTTTTCTTGATAGCAGTCTGTAAACGGTCTGTTATCGAGAAATGTCAGACCACCGAACGTGGGGAAGGCTCATAAGTGAATGAAGCATTCTGCAGCATTATGAAGAGCCGTGGAATAACAAGTAATAAATAATCCCAATCCCATCCAATACAAACACGTCACATCTGAACATACAAGTGGGCACATAATTGTAATGCAAATCCACATAAGTGGACAAAAACGAACACAAAAGCTATAGACCTCATATGCTGGCATTCACTGCCTCATAAAAATATAGGCTACTGTCTATCATGACCGCATTTCTAGTCTACATGTGACTAGTGACCGCAAATGGCCAATTTTAATAGACTACGTTCGTTTGCGCCAGGGATATAGGCCTTCAAAACAGAAACAGTGTGGATTAAGATTTTAACTTTAGACGTGGAGTGACCAGTAGGCTTGATCAGTGTTTCTTGCTGTAGCTAAAGACTTGGTGACCCCAAGATGCTACTTTTTCTCTTGTAACTCTCGAACAGTAATCTTAATGGAATCTTCTGCTATTTTTCACTCATTTGTAAGCTTACAATGTTACTGTCTATTGTTCACATTTCAGGACTGTCACTCCTGAGTACAAATCGTTTGCCCTTGGAATCCAGTTCATGCTCTTCCGTGTTCTAGGTGAGTCAAATTACAGCAAACAACATTACTGCAAACACAAACCCTGTATCTGGAGATGTACAAAAAATGTGCACGCTACTTCTGTGGCACTCAGTTAAGTGTTTAAGTTACCTCTGCCTAGTGATTCTGTAAGAGGTCCTCTGCCAAGGAGTTTATATTTTCACCCCTTTCTGTTTGATGCTTGCAGGTTGGTTGTTAGGGCCTTTGTGCCAGGGCCTTACATTTTTCATTATAACGAAGGCCAAATTACCTTACGTAAGTCTGAGGAAGGGCCGTAAGGGCTTGAAACGTCATTGCAAATAAGACTTTAATGGGAGCTCTCCGGTGTGCGTATCTTCACTTTCTCTTGAACTTGAACATTTTTGATCCTGCACCCAAAATGCATGGATGTGTGTGATAAAACTTTGCCTGTTTGCATTAAAATCTAAACAACTACCGGTATATGCAATTTTGTATACATGTGAACATGTTTTACAGATTGTGATTGTTAATACATGTGTTTTACAGATTGAGCGTGTTTTCCATGCAGCCAATAAATGGTTTCGAATCAGTTTATTGGGAATAAACCGAATATGCGTTTGTCTTGTAAACACCTTATTCTGATTGAACAGAAAAAGGCCATATTCGGTTTACTAATAAACC
The DNA here is from genome assembly GCF_017589495.1 of Alosa alosa. Taxonomy (NCBI): domain Eukaryota; kingdom Metazoa; phylum Chordata; class Actinopteri; order Clupeiformes; family Clupeidae; genus Alosa; species Alosa alosa. The sequence goes on from NC_063208.1 coordinate 30,333,193, forward strand.
GTTTGCAAACCCTCGTATATGCTTGTTTTAAACGGAATATTGGGTCATCTGAGAAAACACCTTAAATGTAATATACTCCCAGAAGGAAGTCTGTTGTAGGCCTGCGCATGCTCAATTCGCACAGAATTAGGATAAAATGAGCCAATTGTCTCTCACACTTTTTAATGGGAAAACAACGCAAACTTATGTCTTGCAATCATGCAAATGTCATGGAGTTCATAGACGGGAGAAAATGTCGTAATTGTAATGAGATGTGAGCATTATGGCTATTACCACTAGTTGGCACTGTGTTGTTAAAATGTGAACCTGTTATTAGGAAGTTGAGTGACTGCAGCATTCAAGTAAAGGAGTTCAGTGAGACTAACCGATGTGTGAGTTACTTGTTAATACATGGTACCAGGAGAAATCATTTTAAAAGAAAAAGAAAATGAATTTCATACGTCAACCAGATAGGGTGGCCATCCGTCCGGATTTTGTCCGGACAGTCCGGTTTTTGAGCCCTCTGTCCGGACAGAGAGTGTGTGTCCTCCTTTTTGGACATTTGTCCGGATTTTGTCATGAGTGGCCATCTGTCCGCATTTCATGGCCTCTGTACTCATCTCTGTTACATGTCATCATTTCTGACCCTTCGCCACCACTGTAGCATGGGACATCACAAAACTCCACCGATTTCCTTTTCACAAAGCAGTCAATGCGACAACTCCCCTCGTGATTGAATGAATGAACACTGTTGCTGAGCTTTAAGTTGCATATGGCGAAACGAAAGACGTCTTTTAACTCTGTGTCGTATTCTGAACACCACTTTGCTACCAAAAGCAGGACAGATGCATACCATGCATTTTGTAAACTGTGAAACAGATATTGATGTAAGATCCAGGGGTAAGAGTGCCATAGAGAGGCACGCTCTCAGGCAGGCACAAAGAGAAAGCCAGATCTGCCGGGAAATTCTCTGTGGCATCGTTTTTGCTCCAGCAACAACCACAGCTGCAGAGCTCGCTAAGTTATTAAGTGACTGATACACGTAAGTTATTGGGTTAAAAAGGTGGGTTTGTTGACTAATGTGGAAAACACACACACACAATTATTATTAGGGCTGATATTTAGCATTTTTATAATAATTGGTATCGGCCATTTTTTCCACCGATAAGCCGATATTGAAATGGATAAAGAATGAAACGCGCTACTTTGTCTGTAAAGCGTCTCTCACTCCCTGCATTTGCTACTCTGTGGTCAAGAGCATTGTCCTGCCCACTACACCGTCTGATTTGTTAGTTAGCACGAATGCAGCCAATCAGGATCGAAGACTGAACACAGACAAAGTTTAGGATTCTCACTGAGGCAGACTGTAGACTGGGCTTCAGCTGTACGGAGCTATTTTTCGAAGGTAAGGAAGGTAGCCTACATTGCTGAAGTTGCAATGAATCACAATCATCTACACTGAAGTTACAAAAACACCACTTTGTAAGCTATTGTCTCTTTGATCCGGATCAATAAGTAAAGCACCCACTTCCTTCATTTAGCGAATTCCCAATTGATGCACGTTTCTGATGCTGTTTACTAGTTAGCCTACAAACTCGGATGCTGCGTGTCGGGAGTTCTCTGCCTCCGCCTCGTTCGTTAATTGTGAATAACGGGACACCACGGCGGACATAGTACAGACAAGTCCTAAATTATGCGATAGCGAACGTCAAAAAGTCTAATTGCTCCTTTTTGAAACGGACTGTCAGAAGACAACATGCACGCAGGGCCAGCCGTAATTTAATCCGACCTGAACTAAATCGTGTCCTGAGCTTTAGGCTCTCAAAAGTGTAGCTTGTAGTCTACACATGGACACAAATTGCATACCTAAGAACTATTTTAAAACTGTTTTGTTAAACTATTCAACCGTAACACTTGCCATCACGCATGCACCTCTTCCTCTCCCTCTCTCGTGCACTCACACACACGATGGCAAAGCACCCTCTTTGTGACAGGTCCCTTAACAAGCACATAGCCCATTGTGTAGGCCTAGTCTATGAAAATAATTCACTTAATAAATCACTTAGCTCTTGGATTAACATGATACACAGGATTTACACTTGCAAGTGATGCAAGTTGATAGACAATTGTGTATCAAAAGAAGAAAGAAAAGTTTGCATAATTAAATGCTTTTGAATTAATTTTTTGCAGCATATCACCTTTACTACCTACCCCCCTTTTTGACAACTGACATATCGGTTTTACATATTGGTTATCGGCCTCCTGTTTTGGTAATAATTGATATCGGTATCGGCCCAGAAAAAACCATATCGGTCGATCCCTACATCAAAGAGTGCAAAGGTGCATTTAAAGACATTAACCAGCGAAAGTGAAACTGTGACAATGATGCGGTTCAGCACGGGAGACCGAAGTCGATCACAAAGAAAAAGGATTCAAAGCCAAGACAGCAACAGAAGAGCAGGAACTGTGAGAGGTGCAGCAGAAGACACGCGCCAAAACAATGCTCAGCCTTCGGGAAGGAATGCTGCAAATGTTGTCAAAAGAATCACTGCGCCAACTGATGTTTCTCCAAGAAAAAGGTGCAACTTGTGGAAAAACAGAGCGACAGTGAGGACGAGGAAATGTCATTTTTCGTGGATGCAATTGAGAGAGTACAGTTCCAAAAGATGAATGGATAGCTTACCTGGATGTGAATGGCACGGATATTGGGGTGCAGGTAAACATCCTGCCAATGTAAGACTTTAAATTTTAAAATGTTAAACTTTAAAATTTCCCCTTGGGGATCAATAAAGTATCTATCTATCTATATATCTATCTATCTTAAAAGACTGAAAAACAAGCCCAAGATGAGAGAAAAAAACATATGGTGACAAGCCTATACCCACTAGGGGAGTGTGTAGAGTTAGTCTGTCTAGCAAAGGACAGAAGGTGAACATTCTATTTGTGCTCGTTGAGGGAAATAGACAAGCTATTCTGGGTTTGAAAGCCTGTGAGCAGCTAGGGCTTGTTAAAGGAGTAAAAGTCATTGATGCAGGCAAAGTGACAGCACAAGCACATGCACAAAATAAGAACTCAATGGCTACTGCAACCAAGGCTACACACACTGACCGGATGAAAGAATACACAGGGGTGTTCATAGGCATAGGCCTCTTACCAGGCAAACATAAAATAAGGCTTGAAGACGATGCAGAGCCATTCATACCTACACCGAGAAAAGTGCCAGTCGCGCTTAAAACGAGAAATTAGACTTCAGGGAGAAATTAGACTCTTTGATCGTGGAAGGAGTCATTAGGAAAATAGAACCTACTGAATGGGTGAACTCCTTGGTTATCGTAGAGAAACCTATCTGAGACTGTGTATAGATCCCAAAGATTTAAATAAAGCGTTTCAAAATGAACACTACAGGCTACCAACTCGTCCCCCTCATCGGAGGACAACTTTATTTTTAATTAAAATTATGTATTAAGAACAGTGATTACTCCAGACAGACCCACATCCACCCCCTAATACTGTGATATCCCCAATATTGTGAGGTAGATAATAAATATATATATATATATATATTTTTTTTTAATTCTTGTGAATAATAACTGATGGCAAATGGACAGAATTAGACTAAATACAGATGGACGTAGACGGACAGGCAGATGGACAGACATATACAGACGGTAGACAGGCAGACGCTAACAGACAGGCAGAAAACAGATACCACTTGTACCACGGAAGAAAGTGGTCAGTCAGAAACTCTACATACTTTGCTGAGGTCACCGTCAGTGACCCTAAAGGGGCCTACCCCATGATTCCGGCCCAAAACATGCCTCCTTCCGGCCACCTCCTTGCTGACGTCTCAGCCTTGTTGGGACATGGTTGCCATTCACCAACCATCCATTACCAGCCTGGCAAACACCTAGTGGTAGCTGATACATTAAGTAGGGCCAGCCTACACAATACAAAAAGCACTACAGAAGAGGTAGTGCAGATCCATGTAGACTCTATTAGAGTACATTTGACAGTGTCCGATATCAAATGGAAAGAGTTAGGTAAACAAACACAAAAGGATGAAAAACTGAAGAGAGTAATGGAACTGATACATTTACCAGGTCAGGCTAAGCTGGGCAAGCCTTATCAGCACTTCAAAGGGGAACGATCAGTGTTGGATGGTGTTCTGTTAAAAGGCACCAAGATAGTCATACTGTACCTACCTCCATGAGACAGCAGATGGTCAGATTAGTGCACAAAGGACATTTAGGCATAAAGAAGTGCAAGAGACGTGCTCGAGATGTGCTGTACTGGCCATACATGCATAGGGACATAGAGACATACATACAGCGCTGTTAAACTTGCCAGCGCCATCGATACCAACAGCCCAAAGAGCCAATGAGGCCACACGACAAGCTTCAAGAACCGTAGAGGAAAGTTGGAATGGACCTTTTTCAACTCAAGGGCAAGGACTACCTGCTAGTCATGGACTATCACTCCAACTACCCAGAATTTGCATGGCTGAGTGACACTAATGCTGAAAGGGTCGTAGCACATACAAAAACAATATTCGCCCGCCATAGAATTCCGATAACTGTGGTTAGTGATAATGGACGGACCACAGTTCTCAAGCCAATGCTTTAAAGACTTTGCTGAGAAGTATGGTTATGAACATGTAACCTCAAGCCCTCTCTACCTGCAATCAAATTAGCAGAGAAAGGAGTGCAAATTATGAAAGGCATCCTAAAAAAGCTGCAGAAAATGCAGAAGATCCCCACCTCGCTCCTGGAGAATGGACTTTCACCAGCAGAAATGTTCATGAAACGGAAGCTTAGGACCAGACTTCCATCAGCCTCACACCAGATGGAAAAGTGCAGCATCCCGTCCGGATGAGAGACAGATTGAACTGTTCAACAGAACAGCCAAGTCTGTGAGCCCACTCACACAGGAGGATATTGTGCGGGTGAGGTGTGATGGGCAGTGGGGACCACTTGCTAAAGTGGTCAGGGAGACCACACCTAGATCATATGAAGTCATCACAGAGCATGGGAAATCAATGACACCTCATGTAAACAGAAGGCAGAACTCAGGGACAACATAACATAAATTATATCACAACCCCAAATCAGACAGAACAACCAGAAGTGATAGATAACTAAACCAGTCCCGAGACAGACAAAGTCAAACAAACTGATGACACACAGGGTCAAAGATCAAAAAGGCTATTGTGAAACCAAAAAGACTGATTGAAGAGATGTAATTGAAAAAAAGACAGATGTGTGTTGTTGAAGGAATTTATTTGACAATGTTGTACCAGTTAGGAATTAATTTGGCAACGTTGTAACACTTAGGAATTTATTTGGCAACGTTGTAACAGTTAATGTACACAGGTTGTATAATGTTAAGTTCTAAAGAAGGAACAGTGCAAACGTGTGAAAAGGAGAAATTACATGTAAGTGGTACTACATTACCTAGTAGTGAATTTTGTTCTTTCTTGAAAGGATTTAAGTTTAAATCTTGTGTAAGATGACCTGATTTGAAAAAAGGGAAGATTGAGATGTGAGCAGTATGGCTATTACCACTAGTTGGCACTGTGTTGTTAAGCTGTGAACCTGTTAACAGGAAGTTGAGTGACTCTGCATCATTCAAGTAAAGGAGTTCAGTGAGACTAACTGGTGTGTGTTACGGCTCCCGCACACAGTTGCGTGCGGTGCAGTGCTGGAGACGCATCCCATCCACTTTACATGGGCTTAAGTCATTTGCATAGCTACCGTCGGGAACACCCACTGGCATACGTTGACGGAACACAACTGTGTGTGGGAGCCGTTACTTGTCAATACAGTAATAGCGACGTTTTTAAAAAGATCTGTATAAAACTTAATGAGGCTGGCTATCAACATACGCCTGAACAAGTGAAATACAGGTGGAAGACCCTTAAGGAATTCCACCAGCGGAGATTTATGTCATGTAGAAGAAACACCCAATAACGTCAGCATATTGAAAGCCTGTTGTGAGCTAGCATAGCAGCCTAATATACTGTATGCTGCAATGGTTAATCGTTTCATAAAATAAATTGGCTTTAACAATCTCACATTCTGACTTTTTCTGGTTGATTATAAATCCATGCAGATTGTCTTTGTGCCAGCAGTGTTTTGTGTTTTGACAAACCTAGTCGGTGTTTGTCCCCAGTACATACCTTTTCTCAATTTTATTTTTTTAAATCTTCGTTTTTTTTTTCCCATGTCACCTCCAGGGCTCAGTATAAATGTAATTGGGTATCTTTTCTCAGTCAAAACAACTTAACTGCAATTTTATTGATATTACTTAATACTCAATTAAATAACATCATCTATTAATGTTTCCAAAAATGGATTTATAGTGTTTTGGAAGCAAACTCTTCAAGTAATAAAAGACTCACAATGCTTCCTTGAGGGGTGCCATTTTCCGCTCTAAAACTTTCACTTAGTTCCCCTCAATTCTAACTCTCAACGTTCTTTCAGATAAGAAAGCTCTGATCAACTGATAACATCCGTCGCACTTTCTGCTTTCTGGCATGAGGACTGTAAAGTCTCCACTTCACTTTTCTAAATAAAAGTCTCTTTTTTTCTCAAAACAAAAGTCCCTTTCCGTTTGCGATCTAACGTTAGGCTGCGAAGGATACACCCGATGCACACCTCGTTACTGGGGAAAAGAATTAGAAGGAGCTGTCAAAATGGGACAGCACTAGTCATGCCACTTTGATGCCACTGGTCTACGAATCTAGCCTTAGAACCATTCAGCCCCTGGAACGGGACACAGCTACTTACTATATTACTTTCTGTGGCTAGGTCATGGTTAGAAATAATGTTTGATTAAGTGGAGTGTGATTATGCTTTTTGTAGCCTATGTTTTTAGAATAAGTGACGGTACTTTCTTGTGTGCACTCCAGTGCGTTAAGCACTTAATGTATGAACAGAAGAGAGTCAAGTCAAGTCAAGTCAACTTCATTTATATATAGCGCATTTCATACACAGAGGTCATTCAATGTGCTTTACATAAACAAAAGCAGGGATTTTGATGAAAACTAGCCACTGTTTAGCTTGGGATTTTTTAGGAACAGAGGCATGTAGAAATAAACGGTCTGTACCCACTGAGAGCTTAAAGGGACACCAGGCAAGCCTGATGCTTTTTCTCTACGAAACTCCCCCTCGCTCGGTCTGAAGCTCTTTTCCTTTTCTTTGCGTCTTCCGTCAAGGGTTTTCGCTGCTTCTTCGCCGGCTCTGCCATTATACACACGTTTGCAACAATCTCTAGCGTTTCGTTAGCCTGCCTCTGTGCTGTAAACTGATCCTGCTTCGTCGGGCGGGTAGGATACACCGAACTTGCAAGTGGGATATTCTTCCTACAGGCAGTAGGGGCGGGCGAGAGAGCCTTCATTCGCCCCGTAATGAGTCATTTAACCATATACCGACTTACGAAGATGATTAATTAACACGAAAACGTTGCCTGGTGCCCCTTTAATGCTCAATTCAGATGGTTTTGCTCAGATCCGATTTTTTTGTTTAGCTGCACATTAGCCTACCTTTTGACCTACAGCAGATTTTCTGTGTCAACTGTTTGTGGTTCTGAACTGACCCGCATGCCCAATAGAACAGCAATGACATCAGCTACCTCCCGCCGAGTACCGAAGCCATGACATAGCGTTGTTAAGACAGCAATTTTACTGGATCTAAACAAATCAATCTAATCATAGTATTCAGCGGTGGCTTTCTTCTAACCTATTTAAATAATTTTACGTTTCCAAGATGTTTGCAATTTTATTTACACAGAATCACATATTACAACATATAGCCTATTCATTATACATATACGGATTTCCTCCGTAAAAGAGACCAGCATGTAACTTTATAGTTAAAATCGTGAAATTCACGGACGTGTCTTGGCTTTATTTTTGAGGCAAAAATTGTCAAAAACAGTCGCCAGTCTTTGATAAGACGTGAAATATTCACTGGAATTGTGTTTCTTTCTATTACACCGAATCCGTGTTATGTGGCTAAGTTGCTGCCTAGCAGGTAAAACACGTTTAAATGGCTATAGCCTACATTTAAAACAACTTATTAGCTACAGTAGAAACGATCCCACATGTCTACATTCAATCATAGAAAGTAAAAGAAATTTATATTCAATGCACTTCGAAAGTTTGTTTAGATCCAGTGACACCGCCGTCATGGAAACGGAACGTCACACTACGGTACTCGTGACAAATGTCGATGTAGATTGACGTAAAAGTCACATCAAATCCGCCTTGGTTGTTCAAACTGTGGCCAGATTGAAAAAAATCAGACCTGGGTCTGATTCAGGACCACATATGGAAGTTGTCTAAATTTGAAAAAATCAGATCTGGGCAAGATTTACGTGTTCACACTACTTCGGAAGAAGTCTGACCTGGTCACCTGACCCCCAAAAAATCAGATTTGGGCCACTTTTGCCTGCAGTCTGAACAGGGTCAACTATCAATGGAAACAGCATAGAAACTGCATAGCCTAATCCTAGCCTTTAATTAAGCTGGTAGGCTATATGCAACATACGTTTGAGTAGACTTCTTTGACTTTTTTTAGACGTTTTTGAATTTGATCTTACATTTCTGTCATTATTCTGTGTCTTTTACATTTTCCTTACTAGGTATTATAGTTAGGCCTATTAATAGCCCAGTGATACCTCAAAATTAGGCTGTTGTCTGTAAGGCAATTTATTGGTAACACTCCAAAATAAGGTGCTATAATAAATAGCAAACTAGTAATTACCTAACCCTTTGTTACAGTGCATGAAAATGCACTCACTGTACTGTTCTTCTTAGGCTTTTTATTAGAGTGCATGAAAATGCACTCTACTGTTATCCGAATTATTACAGTGCATGAAAATGCACTGTACTGTTCTTCCTAGGCTTCTTATTAGAGTGCATGAAAATGCACTCTACTGTTCTTCCTAGGCTTCTTCTTATTACAGTGCATGGAAATGCACTGTACTGTTCTTCCTAGGCTTCTTCTTATTACAGTGCATGAAAATTCCAAGGCTTTTTACAGTGCATGAAAATGCACTGTACTGTTATTCCAAGGCTTTTTACAGTGCATGAAAATGCACTGTCCTGTTCTTCCTAGGCTTCTTATTACAGTGCATGAAAATGCACTGTACTGTTCTTCCTAGGCATTTTATTCTTATTACAGTGCATGAAAATGCACTGTACTGTTCTTCCTAGGCTTCTTCTTCTTATTCTTATTACAGTGCATGAAAATGCACTGTACTGTTCTTCCTAGGCTTCTTCTTATTACAGTGCATGAAAATGCACTGTACTGTTATTCCAAGGCTTTTTTTCTTCTTCTTCTTATTCTTCTTCTTCTTCCTAACGAGTTAATGCAGCTTCAACCGTTTAACGTAGAAACTTCATTCAAACTATGCCATGTGGGGTCTTACTTAGGACATGTGGGCTTTGTATTTTTCAACTTTGTAACTTTTTATACTTTTTAAACTATTAATTAAAAACTAATCAAAATTTCCCCATAGACTTAACATGGGCTGATGACATCACAATAGAGCCGTTAAGCAATTAGAATCCTGTGGCAGGTGTTCCGGCCACCTGGATCAACTGCCAGTCTCAGGCTTTAAGCATACAAACTGGCCCTATTAAGACTACACATCCTGTTCAACTGCTTCCTCTGCCAAAAACTGTTTCAAAATAAAAGTCCTCACTACAATATTTCACTGTTAAACAATTTAACCCTTTAAACTACTGAACTTTTTAACTAAACTGTTAACTGTTCAGCCATTGTAACTGTTACTTGTCATCAACTATGACTCCTACCAACTGTAGCTAGTTAGCATGGTTCACATTGTTAGCATGCTAACATGTTAGCATGCTAGTTAGCATTTTTAGAAAAACTGCTAAAAATGATTAGCTAAGTTAGCTAAGTAACGTGGTTAGCATAGTTAGCATGCTAGCGGGTTAACATGCTAGTTAGCATTTTTAGCAAAACTGCTAAAAATGATTAGCTAAGTTAGCTAAGTAACGTGGTTAGCATAGTTAGCATGTTAGCGGGTTAACATGTTAGTTAGCATTTTTAGCAAAACTGTTAAAAATTATTAGCTAAGTTAGCTAAGTCACATGGTTAGCATACTTAACATGTTAGCATGCTAGTTAGCATACCTACTAAAAATGATTAGCTAGGTTAGCTAAGTCACATGGTTAACATAGTTAGCATGTTAGCATTGCTATCATTCTTGGTTAGCATAATTACTAAAAAAAAACATTAGCTAAGTTAAGTAACTTGGTTAACATTAATCTTTGTTAACATAGTTAACATAACTGCTAGCAAACATTAGAGCCATTCAACTGTATTATCTTTGTTATCTACCTAAAATAATTTAACCATTTAAATTATCCACCTATTTAACCATTCCTCAATCATTCCAACTATATTAAACCTTATCTACCAAGTAAATCATTTAACTATATAAATTATCCACCTATTTAACTGTTCAGTCATTCCAACTATATTAAACCTCATCTACCTAGCAACCAATATAGTTTGTTTTTACTCTGTATAATATTTTACATCATATTTTTGCATTTTCATGCACTGTATTTCCTTCAGGAAATGCTTTTCTAGTTCTTATTATTTTTCTTCTTCTAACGCATAGTTAATGCAGCTTCAACCGCTTAACGAAAACTTCATTCAAACTATGTTATGTAGGTCTTACTTAGGACATGGGGCTTTGTATTTTTCATCTTTGTGACTTTTATACTTTTTAAACTATTAATTAAAAACTACTCAAAATTTCCCATAGACTTAACATGGGCTGATGACATCACAATAATGATTAGCTAAGTTAGCTAAATAACATGGTTAAGATAGTTAGCATGCTTAGTTAGCATTTTTAAAGAAAACTGCTAAAAATGATTAGCTGCCTAAATTTAAGTAACATGAGTTAAGATAGTTAGCATGCTTTAGCTTCGTTAGTTAGCATAGTTAGCATTACTGCTAAAATGAAAACATTAGCTAAAAGTTAACTAAAGTTAGTAACTTAGTTAACAATATTATCTTTGATACCATAGTTAGCATAACTGCTAGCAAACATTAGAGCCATTCCAACTGTCAGTTATCGCCAATTATCTACCTAAATAATTTAACCATTTAAATTATCCACCTATTTAACTGTTCAGTCATTCCAACTATATTAAACCTCATCTACCTAGCAAACCAATATAGTTTGTTTTTACTTGTATGATATTTTACATCATATTTGTTTGCATTTTCATGCACTGTATTTCCTTCAGGAAATGCTTTTCTAGTTACAGTGCATGAAAAAATGCACTGTAAAATTGTTCTTCCTAGGCTTTTATTCTTATATTTATTACAGTGCATGAAAAATGCACTGTACTGTTCTTTCCTAGGCTTCTTCTTATTACAGTGCATGAAAATGCACTGTACTGTTCTTCCTAGGCTTCTTCTTATTCTTATTATTTTTCTTCTTCTAACGCACTTAATGCAGCTTCAACCGTTTAACGTAGAAACTTCATTCAAACTATGTTACATAGGTCTTACTTAGGACATGTGTGCTATGTATTTTTCAGCTTTGTAACTTTTATACTTTTTAAACTATTAATTAAAACTAATCAAAATTTCCCCATTGACTTAACATTATGATTATAACATCACAATATGGCCGTTAAGCAATTAGAATCCTATGGCTGGTGTTCGGGCCACCTGCAGTCTCAGGCTTTAAGCATACAAACTGGCCCTATTAAGACTACACATCCTGTTCAACTGCTTCCTCTGCCAAAAACTGTTTCAAAATAAAAGTCCTCACTACAATATTTCACTGTTAAACAATTTAACCCTTTAAACTACTGAACTTTTTAACTGTTCAGCCATTGTAACTGTTACTTGTCATCAACTATGACTCCTACCCACTGTAGCTAGTTAGCTAAGTAACATGGTTAGCATAGTTAGCATGCTAGTTAGCATTTTTAGCAAAACTGCTAAAAATGATTAGCTAAGTCAGCTAAGTAACATGGTTAGCATAGTTAGCATGTTAGTTAGCATAACTGCTAAAAATGATTAGCTAAGTTAGCTAAGTCACATGGTTAGCATACTTAGCATTTTAACATTGTTAGCATGCTAGTTAGCATAGTAACTTGGTTAACATTATTATCTTTGTTAACATAGTTAACATAACTACTAGCAAACATTAGAGCCATTCCAACTGTCAGTTATCGTCAACCATCCACCTAAATAATTTAACCATTTAAACTATCCACCTATTTAACTGTTCAGTCATTCCAACTATATTAAACCTCATCTACTTAGCAACCAATATAGTTTGTTTTTACTCTGTATGATATTTTACATCATATTTTAGCATTTTCATGCACTGTATTTCCTTCAGGAAATGCTTTTCTAGTTATTATTCTTCTTCTAACGCACTTAATGCAGCTTCAACCGTTTAACGTAGAAACTTCATTAAGTAACATGGTTAGCATAGTTAGCATGCTAGCATGTTAGCATGCTAGTTAGCATTTTTAAAAAAACTGCTAAAAATAATTAGCTAAGTTAACTAAGTAACATGGTTAGCATAGTTAGCATGCTAGTTAGCATAACTTTTAAAAATGATTAGCTAGGTTAGCTAAGTAACATGGTTAACATAGTTAGCATTTTAACATGCTAGTTAAAATAGTTAGCATACCTACTAAAAATGATTAGCTAAGTTAGCTAAGTCACATGGTAAGCATACTTAACATGTTAGCATGCTAGTTAAGTTAAGATGCTAGTTAGCATACCTACTAAAAATGATTAGCTAGGTTAGCTAAGTCACATGGTTAACATAGTGCTAGTTAGCATAACTACTAAAAATGAAAACATTAGCTAAGTTAAGTAACTTGTTTAACATTATTATCTTTGATAAGATAGTTAGCATAACTGCTAGCAAACATTAGAGCCATTCCAACTGTCAGTTATCGTCAATTATCTACCTAAATAATTTAACCATTTAAATTATCCACCTATTTAACCGTTCAATCATTCCAACTATATTAAACCTTATCTACCAAGCAAATCATTTAACTATATAAACTATCCACCTATTTAACTGTTCAGTCATTCCAACTATATTAAACTTCATCTACCTAACAATCAATATAGTTTGTTTTTACTCTCTATGATATTTTACATCATATTTTTTGCATTTTCATGCACTGTATTTCCTTCAGGAAATGCTTTTCTAGTTCTTATTATTTTTTCTTCTTCTAAGTCTTCTTATTGAGTTAATGCAGCTTCAACCGCTTTAACGTGAAACTTCATTCAAACTGCGTTATGAGGGTCTTACTTAGGACATGGGGGGCTTTGTATTTTTCATCTTTGTGACTTTTATACTTTTTAAACTATTAATTAAAAACTACTCAAAATTTCCCCATAGACTTAACATGGGCTGATGACATCACAATGGACTAATTAACTTGATTTGCACCTGTATCATCTTCCAGCTGCTCATCTAGGCCCCATCAAAGAATCAGTTCAACTGATTGCACCTGTATCAACTGCTTTCTACTGAACTAGACCAACTCTCTCTGTGTGTCTCCATTCTACAAGGATATAAGACACATTTCATCCAACTTTCTATCCATTCATCCTCTTCAAACCATTCACTCATCCACCCATTAAACTATCCATCAACATCCATTAAACAATCTGCCTATCAACATCCATTCAACTTTCTGTCTATCAACATCCCTTACACTATCTACATTTAACTTTTAAACTATATACTCTGTCTCAGGCTTTAAGCATACAATTAGCTCTATTGCTCTAAAGCTCTATTAAGACTGCCGTTAAGCAATTAGAATCCTAGGCCAGGTGGCCAGGCCACCTGCACCCTATCAGTTTCTCAGGCTAACCTTTTAAACTATCCACGTATTTGACTGTTCAGTCAGTCCAACTATATTAAACCTCATCTACCTAGTTCAGTCATTCCAACTATATTAAACCTCATCTACCTAGCAAATAATTTAACCATTTAAACTATCCACCTATTTAACTGTCCAGTCATTCCAACTATATTAAACTTTGTCTACCTAGCAAATAATTTAACCTTTTAAACTATCCACCTATTTAACTGTTCAGTCATTCCAACTATATTAAACCTCATCTACCTAGTTCAGTCATTCCAACTATATTAAACCTCATCATGTTGGTTTGCCAATTAGCACATCATCTGTTTTAACAATATATTTCACACCATATGTTTTGCATTTTCATGCACTGGTAATTCCCTGGAATTAGTTTTCCTAGTTCTTATTCTTCCGCTTAACGCATTTAATGCAGCTTCAACCCGTTTAGCATTAGAAACTTCATTCAAACTATGTTCACATAGGTCTTACTTAGGACATGGGGGCTTTGTATTTTTCATCTTTGTAACTTTTATACTTTTTAAACTATTAATTAAAAAAAAACTATTCAAAATTTCCCCATAGACTTAACATGGGCTGATGACATCATAATAGAGCACTTAAGCAATTAGAATCCTAGGCCAGGTGTTCCGGCCACCTGCATCAACTGTCAGTTTCTCAGGCTTTAAAGTGCGTATGTCAGGTTAAAAAACATTTTTGACAAATGAAGGGACATGAAGCAAGATAGTAGTGAGTAGTTATTTTTTCTTGAAAAAACAACTTTAAATGCAATAGAACAATATTTACAGTTATTTTTATAACTGAATTTATGAACATTCCAGGAAACATTCCAGACACAATGATGACCTCATAAGAGGGAGTCCAGCAAAGTTGGTCAATTAAAACACATGGAATGAGGGATCATAAAGTAGTTTTTTTACACTGATGAGGCCAAAAACATGACCTAATTCCAGTATGTCATGCTAGAGTCTACTACCTGCCTGACATAAAAATATCCTGATACCTTTTTTCTTTACTGGCAACCAGTATTGATCTTAAAATGTGATGAAGAGGATATGGGTAAGTAGCAATGCTTGAAAATGCCAGTTGTGTCACTTACCATTACATAGGCCATTATATAGCCTAAACTAAGTAGAATCAGTAAGCAACTCATTAGTCTGTGTTCAGCCAACCATGGGCATATATGCTTTTCTTTAGAGACCTGACTATAAAAACCATCAGTGTATATGTGCTACCACACATTTGCTCTTTATATACATCTGCTTATCAACTAATGTTAGCTATAGACAGACTATTAATTTGCTTACTGATTCTACTTAACTTGTTGTATATGAAAGCCTATTTTATGGCAAATGACACAACTGCCATTTTGAAGCCATGATACATACTAATAGTGATCCGATCCTACTCACACCCCTAATCAATTTCTCACTGATGATTGGATGGCCATGATTTACCTAAATTTTGTAGCCTATTCGTCTTCACTTTGTCCCTGCCAGTCAGGCTCATGCTTATGAACCACTGGTATGTCATAGAGAACATTTTTGGCCTTATCAGTGTAAAAGAAAATGCACTTAAAACCCATTCTCCCCTATGCTCAACTTTGCTGGACTTCCTCTTATGAGGTCATCACTGTGTCTGGAATGTTCATAAATTCAGTTATAAAAATAACTGTAAATATTGTTCTATTGCATTTAAAGTTGTTTTTTCAAGAAAAATCACTACTCACTACTATCTTGCTTCATGTCCCTTCATTTGTCAATTTTTTTTTAACCTGACATACGCACTTTAAGCATACAGTCTCATTCTCTTAATAAGACTACACATCTTGTTCAACTGTTTCCTCTGTCCACAACATAATTTAACCATTTAAACTATCCACCTATTTAACTGTTCAGTAATTCCAACTATATTAAACCTCATTTACCTAGAAAATAATTTAACCATTTAAACTATCCACCTATTTAACTGTCCAGTCATTCCAAATATATTAAACCTCATCTACCTAGCAAATAATTTAACCTTTTCAACCATCCACCTATTTAACTGTTCAGTCATTCCAACTATATTAAATCTCATCTACCTAGTTCAGTCAATCCAACTACATTAAAGGAACCATGTGTAAGAAATGTATTTCAATTAATCATAAAATGGCCCTGATATGTCACTAGACATTAAGAAATCATGTTCATTTCAAATACTTAAATCACTGACAACAGTAGTCCGGCCAGGATATTGTCATTACAGTGCATGAAAATGCACTGTACTGTTCTTCCTAGGCTTCTTCTTATTAGAGTGCATGAAAATGCACTCTATTGTTATCCGATTTATTACAGTGCATGAAAATGCACTGTACTGTTCTTCCTAGGCATTTTATTACAGTGCATGAAAATGCACTGTACTGTTCTTCCTAGGCAACTTCTTCTACTTCTTCTTCTTATTATTCCGCTTACCACTTTTTCCGTACGCAATTTCTCTTGAACAGTTTAACTTAGAAACTTCATTCAAACTTTGTAACGTAGGTCTTCAAACAGATCGGGTTGGTATGACTTTTCAACTTTGAAACTTTTATACTTTTTAAACTATTAAAGAAAAAACTTTTAAAATCCCCATAGACTTAACATTGCCGATTGTGACATCATAATCGGCCGTTAAGCAATTAGAATCCTATGGCGGGTGTTCAGGCCACCTGGATCAACTGCCAGTCTCAGGCTTTAAGCATACAAACTGGCCCTATTAAGACTACACATCCTGTTCAACTGCTTCCTCTGCCAAAAACTGTTTCAAAATAAAAGTCCTCACTACAATATTTCACTATTAAACAATTTAACCCTTTAAACTACTGAACTTTTTAACTGTTCAGCCATTGTAACTGTCTTGGTTACGTCATGATGACAGCTGATGACATCACAATGGACTAATTAACTTGATTTGCACCTGTATCAACTTCCAGCTGCTCATCTAGGCCCCATCAAAGAATCAGTTCAACTGATTGCACCTGTATCAACTGCTTTCTGCTGAACTAGGCCAACTCTCTCTGTGTCTCTCCATTCTACAAGGATATAAGGCACATTTCATCCAACTTTCTATCCATTCATCCTCTTCAAACCATTCACTCATCCACCCATTAAACTATCCATCAACATCCATTAAACAATCTGCCTATCAACATCCATTCAACTTTCTGTCTATTAACATCCATTACACTATCTACATTTTTTAAAACTATATACTCTGTCTCAGGCTTTAAGCATACAATATGGCTCTATTAAGACTGCCGTTAAGCAATTAGAATCCTAGGCCAGGTGGCCAGGCTATATTAAACCTCATCTACCTAGTTCAGTCATTCCAACTATTAAACCTCATCTACCTAGCAAATAATTTAACCTTTTAAACTATCCATCTATTTAACTGTTCAGTCATTCCAACTATATTAAACCTCATCTACCTAGCAAATAATTTAACCTTTTACACTATCCACCTATTTAACTGTTCAGTCATTCCAACTATATTAAACCTCATCTACCTAGTTCAGTCATTCCAATTATATTAAATCTCATCTACCTAGCAAATAATTTAACCATTTAAACTATCCACCTATTTAACTGTCCAGTCATTCCAACTATAGTAAACCTTGTCTACCTAGCAAATAATTTAACCTTTTAAACTATCCACCTATCTGTTCAGTCATTCCAACTATATTAAACCTCATCTACCTAGTTCAGTCATTCCAACTATATTAAACCTCATCTACCTAGTTCAGTCATTTCAACTATATTAAACCTCATCATGTTGGTTGCCAATTAGCACATCATCTGTTTTAACAATATATTTATATATGTGTAATATATTTATATACACACCATATGTTTTGCATTTTCATGCACTGGTAATTCCCTGGAATTGCGTTTTCTAGTTAATTAAATATTAGTTGTTTGCTTAAAATCTGTATCTTAATGTTTTAACAAATCTATTAACTAATATTGTATTAATATATGTTAATAGTTACCTAAACATATTTTTGGCACTAATTAACAGTTATTTCTTACATCATTTAAATGTTAAATGTTTATTTACAAACTATATGCTAATATAAAAGTTAATGACATATTATTATTTCTCTAGCTTTTCTGATTAGCTTTGTGGAGAATTTATGGAATTTATGGTTTATGGCTTTATGGTCTTGTGGGGTGTATAAGGCACCCTACTGCCAGTGGTTGGTTGTGTGAGAGTTTGCACTCCTCTTCTTCCACTTCATCCTTATTGGATACCTCTGTGGTTGGCTGTCCTGTAATTGGTGACTCTCTGTCTAGTGTTTGAAAGTAGTGTACTCTTTGCCTTTGGAAGTACTATTTGGTTGCTGCTTGAATTTGGTGAAATTCAGGGGAGGGGGGTGTAACAGAGTTAGAAATGTAGTTTAGTGTTTGTATGTGATTTTTGCCGTAATTAAGCAGCTTTATTGAGATTGGTGTTTTGGAGCCCCCTTTGGAGAAACGCTATACTGCAAGCTCTGCTGCGTTTTTGTCCTTGTATTGTTGCCATAGCCGATCAGAAGCGGTATGCTTCGCATTGTGTAGGTTGACTGTATAAAGCTCTCCCCACTTTGTTTTAATTTTGTAACTGTAAAATGTTGTTTAAGTTGAAAACTTTGATATGCCAATTGTATTATGTTACTTTACATGTATTGTTAAGATTTGGGTGCAATTCTAGCAACTTAGAGACCACGAGTTCATACACACTGAGTCTAACGTGACTAGCTGTAAACTCGCTAGCAACTTTCCATGCATTCAGTGTAGTTTAGCTTAGTGTGCATGGAAAGTGCAATTCAGTCTAGCAGTGATGTACATTTAGTTTAGCATTATGTTTATGCATTACCTCCGTATGGTCTCAGAATATTAATAAACTGTCGTTCTGTGCACCTGAACATTCCATGTCGCATGTCTCCCTTGCTAGTAGGGCTGACAGTGATGGTATAGGAATGATTCATGTAATATAGCCCATTCAACTACTTGTTGTTTTGTTTTAACTTTTCCTAAAGGAATAAATGTGATAAGCCAGTTTTGGTCTCAGTCCCTTCACCGTCTGACTAGTTATATATTACTAATATATTAATAAAGCTTAACCAACTTTATTATAAGGGTCCCCCATACTGATAGTTATATATTACTAATATATTAATTAAGCTTAACCAACTTTATTATAAGGGGCTCCACACTGATAGCTATACTAATATATTAATTAAGCTTAACCAACTTTATTATAAGGGTCCCCATTACTGATAGTTATATATTACTAATATATTAATTAAGCTTAACCAACTTTATTATAAGGGACCCCACGCTTATAGCTATATACTACTAATATATTAATTAAACTTAACCAACTTTATTGCAAAGCGGTTCGGCCCGACAACAGTGGCAGCATGTCAAGGTAGCTCCGTGTTTTTTTCTTGAATTTCCCCTTGGGGATCAATAAAGTATCTATCTATCTATTGTAAGGGTCCTATGGAGAGCGTTTCATATTGGGACAGGCAGAAGCACAGTTTAATAACAATTAGTTAAATAATAATAAGTCATTAACTTTTCTATTAGCATATAGTTTGCAAATAAACATTTAACATTTAAATGATGCAAGAAATAACTGTTAATTAGTGCCAAAAAGACATTTAGTTAACTATTAACACATATTAATACAATATTAGTTAATAGATTTGCTAAAACATTAACATACAGATTTTATGCAAACAACTAATATTTAATTAATGATTAAAAAACTATTAACTTGTGCCAAATAGATATGTTAGTAACAATTAACAAATATTAACAAAGGGTTAGGTAATTACTAGTTTGCTATTTATTATGGCACCTTATTATGGAGTGTTACCAATTTATTGCCTACTAACACATTTGCACAAAAACCTAATTTCTGAAATGTTTTCTTCATTATTTTCATCATTCCTGCCCACTGCCATAACTATTTATAACAACTCCCCTTTGTGCCGTGAGAGAAAATCTTATGCCGAGAGTCAATGCAGTTTACAACCTCTTTAACAGAGACTATATCCAATTGTATTTATTTTTTAACTTGTATGTATGTTTATGTGTGATATATGTTTATTAGGGGTCCGAGCAGCGTAGCTGCAGGACCCCTATTGTTTTTGTACCGTTCATTTTTTGCCAAAATTCTGTAAAAGTCATACTGCAGCCTAAACCGTAACTCTAGTAAGGCCTAAACCGTAACCGTAAGGCCTAGGCAGTTAAGACCCACGAGACCCCCTAGAGGTTATTGTGGATAGCAGGGACCTACTGTCGAGCGAAGTTGCACGTCTTCCTTCTGCGGCGCAGATAACCTATTACTCCTATTTTAAAATATCCCCCTTGGAAGTTGATCGGGCTTCCGTGGTGGATTTATTGAGATGTTTATGAAACTAGATGTACTGCATAGCGGTACAAAATATGACCGCCGCTCAGTCCTGTACATCCGTTCCGCGAAAATAAATCACACTTCAATTTGTCTCCATATTTTACTCCATCCCCCACTCTTGAAACTTTTGTGTGTATGCTTGTTTGGCATGCCTGAGTGTGTGTGTCGCGGCACAGAAAGTACCCTACTGGTACTGAAAAGGTGAATAGATTGTAGAATAGCCAAAGAAGATGTAGAATTGTTATAAAACCTTTAAAATCTCTAAACAATCACAAGTAGGGCAGTTCATCACAGTTCATCCATTGCAACTGGATTGATGAAAGGTCACTTACACCTGTAGGCTACATTGTATTTGGGAAAAGCAAAAGGTATCAGCATAATGTTATTTATTTATTTATTTTTTATGTATTTATAAACAAAAACATCTCTGTCAGTTCCATGCCATTTTCAACAGCTATCAAAAACAAAGGTCATTTTTGGATGGATGGATTTTTTGTGAATGTTTCTTCTTCTACATAAGATTTTAGTCATCTTTAGTTCATGTAATACTTTATTGTCAATGCACAAATTAAGTAACAGTAGTCTGAAACGTTATTGTTAATGCACAAATTAAGTAACAGTAGCCTAGTCTGAAGCGAAATGCTGTTTTACATCTAACCAGTGGTGCAAATAACTGACATGTCCAAATGGGCCTTGATGAAATCATTAAGCTAGACTGTTCATACACATTTTAACGGGCCAAAAGTTGAAGAGCTTTGTGCGTTATTGTTAGTGCAAATATAGGCTGATTCATGTTCCCTTGCATTGTTTAACTGAGGTCCATGGCTAGTCTGGCTTTCATCAGACCAAGCTCAATCTTTTAAGAAATCAAAAAATAAATAGCGGGCAGATCAGGCTGGAGTTCACCCAGCCTAGTCCATAGGCACCGATATTGTTTAATTTTCCGATTGAGATATACACGCTCTGGCTATTCTAAATGCAAAAATGCATCAGGGAGTTATGACAAAAGCGGTAACTAACAAACTAGATCCTAATAGAAAGTTGTTAGCTTCCTAAGCTACAGGTAGGATTATAGAGTAGGCCTATTGACAACATAAATTGTCAATAGGCTATGCTAGCGACACAAAATAAAATCTCCTTTGGAAACCAATGGCTTACGCCTTACAGTATCAAGCGGACTTAAACTGTCATATCATTGGCGAAAAGTTGTAATAACATTCAATGAGCTCCATGAGTCAAGGAAAGCGAATGAAGTAGCCACTTCTAAATGGGACCTACTACACAGTAGCTTAAGGTGTTTTGCTAAAGCAGCCATAATGAAATGAAGGTGTCATTGTTTGGATACTTCACACTACGTGCTTTTTAATTTCACAGACTACAACTACCAAGCTGTAATCAAAGCACATCGATTCCCCTCTCACACCCTGCACGCACTTAAAACAAAATAAACAGGCGTCTCAGTCTCCGCATGTATAGGCAAAACTGTATCAGACCCGGTTATAACGTTGGTAAATCTTCCATTGCACAGAATGATTTTGTAGCACGTGCAATAAATGACAGTCGAAAGATACAAACAGTGCTGCTATACATTTGTTTGGTATAACCGCATTTATAGTTTTCTACAAATGCAATAAATCAAATGCCTCCATCACTCAACCAACGCTAACGGTAACATTACCTAGGTCCTTATTGATATTACAAGATTAACGCATCTGCAGTAAAACCAAGCATGTCCGATAAACATCCTCAGATTTATTTAGGCTTCAAGAAGAAATGGGAATTACACTTCATGTGAACATCGTCCTATCCTTATTAGATGTTAAGCTGCGGTAAATACAGTCCTTGTATGAAGCGTCCATTGTTTTTCCAACCCACTTTTAACTTCCAACAAAATTACGTCTCACTGCAACGATCATAATCTAGTGGACAAACGACTACTTCTCGCCAATACTGAAAATGCAGCCATGATGATGATGATGATGAATATTTATTTTGGCTTTCTTTTTTAATCCTACTGATTTTCATTTTTTTTTTGCGGGGCAAATCACAAATGAGTGATTATGAGCCAGGTTGATGTGGGCCCTTGAGACCAACATACCATAAAAGATTCACAGAGAACTGTGTCTGCCCTACCCTCCTTCGGGGGTCCAGTCCAGCGGGGGGCTGCAGATGAAAACGAAAAATGACGGTTCCATGCTATCCATGTGGGGTACATGCTCACCAAGTTTTGTGTACCCCGGTCTTTCAGTGTCCCGGGAATCCTTGTTGGTGTCGTCCACTAAATGTACACATAAATTATTTTATTGTAAGGCCCCCCATGAACGAAAGTACACAAAACTTGGCATGCATTCAGAGGGTGTCATAATGATCCTACACTTTTAATTTAAATGCAGTTTTGACCTTGTCAGCCAGAGATATTGAGATGAAAACACCTAATTTTTTGCTTTTTAATTTTTAACTAGGGGGCGCTATACATGAAATAAGTGGTAATGGGATGGGTTGACATACCCCTTAAGACCAACATACAAAAAAAAAGGTGGACCTCCTAGGCCCCACGGTTCTCGAGATATTCACAGAAAACTGTCTCCGCCACCCACAGGCCAGTTGGTGTATAGTAACATAAATTAATTTATTGTGTGGCCCCCCCATGAACGGAATTCCACAAAACTTGGCGTGCATACAGAGGGTGTCATAATGATCCTACACTTCCAATTTCGTGCAGTTTTGACTATGTTAGGTCACAGATACCTTCAATTACACCACCTCATTTTACTTTTTTGTGTTTAACTAGGTGGCTGCTATACATGAAATGAGTGGTTATGGAATGGGTTGACATGGCCCCTGGAGATCAACATACAAAAAAAATGGTCCTCCTAAACCCTACGGTTTTCGAGATATTCACAAAAACTGTGTCTGCCCTACCTCCTTTCGGGGGTCCAATTCAGCAATAGGGCTACAGATCAAAACGAAAACGATGGTTCCATGCTATCCATGTGGGGTTACATGTCCACCAAGTTTTACCCGGGTCTTTCAGTGTCCCGGAATCATTGACGGAAATTTGGGCATCGCGAAAAAAAAAAAAAAATCTGACTAAACCTATATGACGCCGCTTGGCTGCTTGGCGGTCATAATAATTTAACCATTTAAACTATCCACTTATTTAACTGTTCAGTCATTCCAACTATATTAAACCTCATCTACCTAGCAACCAATATAGTTTGTTTTTACCTGTATGATATTTTATTATCATATTTTTGCATTTTCATGCACTGTATTTCCTTCAGGAATGCTTTTCTAGTTGCTGGTGCATGAAAATGCACTGTACTGTTATTCCAAGGCATTTTATTATTATTATTGAAAAAATGCACTGTACTGTTATTCCAAGCAGATATTATTACAGCATGAAATGCACTGTACTGTTATTCCAGTGTTTTTACAGTGCATGGAAATGCACTGTACTGTTCTTCCTAGGCTTCTTATTCTTCTTCTTTTCTAACGCTTAATGCAGCTTCAACCGCTTAACGAAAACTTTTATTCAAACTATGTTGTGAGGTCTTACTTTTAGACATGGGTGCTATGTATTTTTCAGCTTTGTAACTTTTATACTTTTAAAACTATTAATTAAAACTGTTCAAAATTTCCCAAGCGCCGGGCGTCATAATAAGGAGCTTTCACGCCCTAGGTCTCGAACAGTTGGCTAACGCGTGCAAAGATGTTTGACCCTATAGTTTATCTAGAGACACAGGTTATAGGCTACTTCTTGCTCCAGGTTTTATAAGGATGGAGATTTTGTTACCGTCCAGCAGTACTAAAGTCCAATAACCAAGTCTTAGACAGAGCAGATGAATAACCACAGAAGAAACCAGTTATCTTACCCTCCTGCTGGAATTAGTAGAAAAACCAAGAAAAAGACACAAATACTGCTTGAAGAATTGGATGCCAAGGTTAAATGAGTTCTTTACTTTTCAGCACTTTGGTGATGTTACAAAATGCTTGGCGTAATATCCACTTGCAGGTTACAATGTTGTAGAAAATGGAAAAGAGTAAATCCATAAAATAGGAAAATAGTAAATCCACAAATGGAGGAAGAGATTACAATAAAAATGGTAAATCCACAAATGGAGAAAAAGAGAATATAAGAAAAAAGTAAGTCCCTCAAAAGGGGAAAAAGTCAGCTGATTGTCTTCTGCAGTCACTCTCTGTCGGAGTAGCAGGTCTGATATCTGCAACAGGTTCCACGGAGTTTAGGTCCGCGACTCAGCCTGGCACTCAGCCTTTGCCTCAAACGAATTTTAGAGGACCGCAACCGGCATGACATCATAAAGAAAAACCCAACGAGTTGAAGGAAGGAAAAAAGAAGCAGCCCGATCATTTGGTTCGACCCCTATTTATACTAGGTAGACTTGACCTCCCCCACACATTCCTAAGGCAAATCAACCCTACTTTCCCACGACAGTTTACAACCTTCTAGAAGTTCCCACGATAGCTGGGAATATTCTCCGCGGTAGCTGGGAATATTCTCCGGGAATATATAGCTAGGAATATTCTCACGATAGCTAATACATTCTAGAAGTCACTGATCTTAACCAACAATTTA
This sequence comes from Alosa alosa, assembly GCF_017589495.1. Classification (NCBI taxonomy): domain Eukaryota; kingdom Metazoa; phylum Chordata; class Actinopteri; order Clupeiformes; family Clupeidae; genus Alosa; species Alosa alosa. Next base: position 30,358,110 of record NC_063208.1, read on the forward strand.
AAATGACACACATTACTTCTCATTACATTTCGGAGATGCAACATTACATTCAGGTTTACAGATAGTTTCCAGAGGTTACATAAACAGTTTACATTCAATGACAATTATAACAATGTGACACATTACATTTAACAACATACACTTTTACAGTCATCAAGAGAGATCGGTTACATTCTTACAGGTTACAAACACTTATGGCATTACAATGCAATCTGAATACATTCATTTAAACAGTTTTGAGACATACAATTCTCTAAGTACATAATTCCCTAAACTTTACAATGTCAGGCTACTAAAGTACTTATATTGATACACTTCATTCATCGCACTTTATTATTTATTATGAGGTCATTGTTTGCAGTTATGGTTCATTTTCCATTCTTTAATTCACATTCAATACTCATCAAGTATTTCTGAAGTCAGGGCAATCTGGTTTAGTAATCCAGCACATTGTTCAACATCTGTTTCAGCACATTCATTCACTTCCACGCTTTCAGGTGAACTTAATTCAATAGTAGGTTGCAAGGTCATTGGTTTAACATTACGATTCAATTCCTGGTCAGTTTCTTTCCTAATTTGCCTAATCATATTTCCTAGATCAGAGAGATTACCTTGATAGCTAGGGCTGAATCTAGCCTTTCTGCGTTTTTAGTTGTAAGGCGGTATTGATTTTGTGCTACATCTGTGGTCCAACATTGGTTTCAGGCAACATTCACAATCTAACTCAAAAGTTTTTTGAACAACACAAAGTGAAGGTTTTATCCAGATCAAAACCAAGAATAGATTATATGATCTAATCCAATTTCAGGATCCTTGTTTCCCTTTGAACAACCCATTTTCAAGATTTGATCCAATCCGATAGCCGAAATCCGATAACTGAAATCCGATAACCGAAATCCGATCACGTTTCTTTTGAACAATTGGGCCCAAACAATCAAAGCATATGTAAACTAAAAAACTATGCTACCTCATGTTCGTTTTGCTCGGACCCCGTAAATCACCGCTTGCGGTTATATTATTATTTATTGCTGCTGTAACACTATATATGAATGAATAAAGTAATCTATCTATCTATCTATTAAACATTGATCTCAATACAAATTTCAAGTTTTTGCCTGAAATTGCACTGTGCCTATTTACAAGGGCATTGTTCCCACCTCTTTTGGGGCCTACCATCAAATGTTGGACCTCTATAGAAAGCTGAGAACCTGTGTTTTTCATAGGAAACAGTCAAAATAACTGTGTGATGTACTCACACAGAGTTACAGAGGCTAGAATATATTTTTTTCTTTCTGCCGGATTACAAGCATCTCTGAACTGACCACATTTCAGCCCTCTAGGTCATTTGATATCCCTTAGAAACACAACTGAGTTTTTGACAGTGATTGACATGGCGGGTGGCATGTGACAGGTTGGGTCGAACCATCCTGGTTTGGGGGTGACTCTGGGTTTTTAGGATAATGAAATTGAATAGCCTACTGAAATATAAAATAAATTTTATGACCTTATATTTTCCTGAAATATTTATTAAATAATTAAATAAAAGTATTTTTGCATGGATTCTGCTTTTTAAATATATGTATATTTTAATTTTTTCATGTATTAGTACTAGCAATGATTTTATTTAGATTTTTAAAGAATCTTTTTAAATAAATAAAAAATTTATATTTTTTTATATTTAAAAAAATATAGATAGCGTATTATAAAAATTCTTATATTTTGACATGTATCTCACCACAGCAAGCTCAGCTCTACATGCATTTCATGTGTGTGTAGGGCAGACTGTCCTGAATCTGGCAATATCATTGCCATGGTGGAGGGATTCTCTGGGGCTGAGCAATTTACAGACATATGTGGTGTGCGCCTTACAGAAATAAATGCCATTTTTTTATTTAGTGATTAAAATGGACCTTTCTGCGCTCCATATCTGTGACAGAACTGATCTGACCTGACTGAACCCGAGTTTGCGTGTTAGCCAATGTGTGCATATGGTGTCTGCACCTATGATTCTCTACAACTTTTTACTGCATTGCCATGAACAAAGTAAAGGCAAAAAAGGTGTGTCTTTGTCGAACAAATTGGAATGCAATGTGAGCCTTGAATTGGATGCCATGCAGGAATTTGCTAGGATCTCAAAACCGGATTATGAACATTCTTTGCCATAGAGAAACACAGAATAGCGTTGGATTATAAACATGCTTGGCCACAAAAACAGACAGAAACGTGAGGTAAGTCGAGCTATATGAAGTTGTTATTTTGCCGTCACTTCGTCTGTTTTATAACCCAGAAGGATGTACTTGGTATCAAATGATAGCTCTGTGTCTCCTCTTTCATCTGACATGTATATCTATGCGGTCCGTTCAAACGAAGTACGCGTGCAGCTGTTTTTGTATCTATTTTCATACTTTAGCCATTACAGACAAGTGCGTGGTCTGCTCTGATCCCATAATAACGGTTTCATCTGGAGTGCGATGAACAGTTGCGGAGCAATGTATGTAACAGAGAAGAAAGGGTTTGTTTTTTGACGGACTTTGCGTCAATCGGGTTCTAAGGGTTAAAATATCATGTACACCCTGGAGTGCCTTCACGTACCCCCAGGGGTACGCGTACCTCCATTTGAGAACCACTGAGATAGACTATACATCTGTACAACTAATATTGGATAATACAACATGAAGATTCAATTTCTATAGATTCTTGTGAATATTTCAGTACCCAATATGTTGCATCTACTTATGGTGCTGCAGCTACACTGCAGCCAGAAGTCAGGGTAGCACCAAAAGCGGCGGAGGGGGAGGGGTGGCCTGGAAAATCCAGACCCTGATAATCTAGAAAGATTAAGGGTCTGGCAAAGAACAATTTAATTGCCCAACTCGAGGGGCGGCAACAAGCATGCATTTAAAAATCTCACTGCTGCATGTTTGGATAACACTAGACCATGTTTACTCTGAATTATTTCGGACTTCGACACAATCGGATAACACTACGACCAATGTGTACTGTCCTCCAACGTTGCAGCACTGTCTTCATCAGTTTAGCTGGTTTCCCTGAATGTTGGGGTAAAAGTAACGTGCATCATTGCTCTTTGCCAGAGTGTCTCGCAGAGACAATTCCATTGTGCTCTCGTGAGAACTCGGGATTTCCAGGGTAGGGGAGGGAGGCATTTTAGATCAAATTTAATTGAGACATAATAAAATGAATCTGAGAATGTAAAGTACTTTACAGATTGTACATGAAAAAAGTTGTCATTTTTGGATTCCCAAGAGCCAAATGTCTCCATGTAGGGTAGTGTCAAGCAGTGAAGTGATAGTGGAGCCACACAGATGAGGGGCGCTGCTTGTTCTGTCCCTCCCAAACTGCATTAAAATGGTGTGTTTAGCAACCAGAATTTCAAAAACTTTTCAGGGGAGAAACTTCCGGACACCTGCCAATATTGTCCGGACCCCTCTCAGAAATTACTTCCAACGTCCCTGCAGGGAGTTATTTATAATTTGGCCAGATTGTTTCACTTCCCTATACCACAACCCCCACACTTTTAAAAAGCTTGATACGCCTCTGCTCTATGGAGATTCTTTAAGTAGTCCTGAACTGTACATGCCCACATGTTTCCTTTCAGGGCCAAAATGCCCGACCACAGGGATCGATAGTCCCCCTCTTGGAGTATTAACACCCAAATAGTTAACACTCAGGGCCAGATATACTAACGTTTTTGCGCCCACTTCAGGCGTATTTGATTCGCAACGTGCACATAAAAATATTGCGAGGTATGTACAAACAGGCCGCACTGAGGAAAAAGCGCAGACTGCCTGTCGCGGGAGCTGTGAATGGCTATTTGCGATTTTCTGTGTCATGCATATGCATTCATAGGAGGGTCAGGGGAAAGTGTGAGTATCGTGCAAACATAAGGGAGGAGAAGTGCTAATAGTGATTGATTAGGTCTCCCACCATATGTATGAAAACAGCGCACGTCTGTTTTGCGGTAAAAAACTTGTGCCTGTTAAAAGCAGGTGTAATCCAATTCGTGGTTAAATGCGTCAATTAGAGACACTTTTAGAGACAGCTGAATCAGTATTCAGAGCATCGGTTTTCTTCATTGTACTATGTCAAAAGCAACCTTAAATTTTCTTTGCCTTTTTAATATCGTATTTTCACTTAAACAACATACACTTCCCATCTGCTAGACTAGGGTATTCAGTCATAGCCGTAGTCTACGTGCAGTAAATAGTTCAAGTATTTTTTAAGTAGATTAGTAGAACTGCTAGGCCTACTCTGTATGTCGATGTTCGTTGACATCTTATTATCATAAATGAACGCTAAAGTTTGATTCTAATCATAGTATTTAGCGGTGGCTTTCTTCTAACCTATTTAAATGATTTTACATTTCCAAGACGTTTGTATATTTTATTTACACAGAATCACATATTACAACATGGTGTCACGTAACTCTCGAATCGCAAAGAACGAGCTGTTACATGACTATGCCCTGATCTGTCTATTCTATTAGAATGACAGGACAACTACTTAACAAAATCCCCATTTTCCCAACTAAGGACAGCAATAGTACTACAAGGAATAATAGTATTGAAACAAAGAGTGCTCTGTGAACTGGCCAATGAACATTTGATCAGTTAGCAGAAAGCATCTGAGAAAAGTTTGGTCTTAAGTCTAGACTTAAAACTGGCTACAGTTGGGGAGAGAATGGACTAATATCAAATAGTTTGAAGAGAAATTACACAACTATACCTGATTTAAGTTTGGGTGCCATACACTCCGAGGTTGTTCCGTTTTGTCAATGATACAATGACATATAGCTACTGTTTTGGACATCCCACCATGACGAATTAGGCTATATGCAGCGAATGATAGGCTATTTGCAGCCAATATCGCCTCAGTATTTTGGCTATTCTTGCTGCTGCCGACCTGAGAGCTGCCATACTAACTGACAAACTGTCGCTGTCAAAATCCACCGAGCTGCTAATCTGCTGATCTGAAGATTCAGACTGTTCCTGGCTTCCAGTGCTCTCCAAACTGCCAGTAAATCTTCCAGGTTAGTCAGTCATAAAGACACGCTGTGCGCAGTTTCATGCAAGTCGTCATCATTGCCCTTGGACATTATTCAGCCAGATAGATGCAAGCAATTTGTCTAATTTAACACTTTTTTTTAACTTTTTCTATCATTTGTTCATTTGTTTGTTGTCCGTCTTGTATGTCTTGGTGTCACAGGTACATTGGCAATTACGCCACACCATCTGGCATCTTTTGTCTTGTGTGTCATTTGTTATTTTGTAAATATATTTGTTTATGTCTCGGTGTCACAGGCACGCTGGCGAGTACGCCGCTCCATCCGGCATGTTTTGTCTTGTGTGTCAGTGTTGTGTGTGGAGCACTTTTGGTGCACTCTGTGTCCATTATCTTGTTTGATCTGTTTTCATTTAATTATTTTAATTGTTTGTATTGTAGCGTCGGCGCAAAAAGACAGTGTTAGCGTTCTCCCGCGAAAGGCATGCTGGGATACGGGGGTGAACATTTGGGGTTTATGTCTTTATATCTCCTAAGTTATACGTGTAAAGTTAGCGTCTTTATTGGGACAAGTTTCCCTTTTAGTTCTCCCTCGTGTGTGATCCTTTTTGTGTGGGGGGCTGCGTCCTCCCCTGTATGTGTAGTGTGTGTGTGTCTGTTTGACCTGCCCCGTGTGTATTGTGTTCTGTATCTTGGTGTGTCTTGGTCTTGGTCTGTGTGCTCTCGTTCTCAGCTAATAAACCTTTTGATTGGATAACTGTGTGTGTCGCTATCAAATCGTTACATTGGTGTCAGAAGCGACTTTCGAACATGGCCTCTGCCCAGCGAGTGAAGCTGGGAATGGAAGACCATACCTCTGGGTGGAGGCCCACGCAAGAGGATCCGGAGAGTGTCCTTGTAAGGGCTGCTAAAAAGCTCGGGGCCTTCTATCGTGACTGCCGACGGAGGAGAGGAGCTGTCGTCTGGACCTGCCTGCTGCCATGGGAGGAGATCTTGCCGGAAGAGGGGCCTGAAGAAGCGTTCGCGGAGCAGACGACGCTGGCCTGGGCACTGACTCCGCTGCGAGCCGCAACGCATGAGCAGAGCCGAGGGAGAGCGGCGAGGAAGAGGTTCCTGGACGGTGGACGGTTGGCGGAGCCGCTGGAGGCAGCGAACTCACGACGGTGGGGCAGCTTCGACGGAAAGGCCCTCTGAACTCTGAACTTTAAAACTTTTGGGTGCGTGTGAGAGGCACCGTGCTGTGTAGGCGCCAGTTCTAGTTGGCCTGTTGGCCGGCGCCTTTAAAAAAAATTAAAAAAAAAAAAAACAGTTTGTTGTGTGGAGTTCGTTAGCATGACCATCTCGGGGGTCGTGCCTTCGCCGAGGCCGCGAAGGAGTGGAACGGGCCGGGAGCAGAGCAGGACGGCTCTGCGAGATGGCAACACGAGGAGGGACGCCGAAGACGGTAGCAGCAGCAGGAGAGCTCAGCGGGTCCGGTTCTGGCGGAGTCGGTGCCTGTCTGTCCTGGTCGGCGACTTCGGAAAGCCGGAGTGGCGTTGGTGCAGCTTCATCTGACCCCCCCTCGAACCCCGGTGCTTGGTACAATGTCGACGGTTGAAAAGGCCACCTAGGAAAGTGCAGCCTGAGGGCGGCTGCTGAGAGGGAGCTGGTGACGAGCGGGGTCGGCCACGTGGCTGCTAGCACGCCCGAACTGGATTGCTAGCAGCGTGGCACCCCGTTAGTGAGCTCCTGTGGCCCCACGGATTTGCACCGCCTGGACTGGAGTGGATTTGGGGTGGTACATGTGGCTACACGTGGACTGGCTTGTTGGTGGGCTATGTAGCGTCGGCTTAAAAGACAGTCATTAGCGTTCTCCCTGCAAAGGCATGCTGGGATAATGTTTGGGGTTTATGTCTTTATATCTCCTAAGTTATAATGTAAAGTTAGCGTCTTTATTGTGACAAGTTTCCCTTTTAGTTCTCCCTCGTGTGTGATCCTTTTTGTGTGGGGGGCTGCGCCCCTGTATGTGTAGTGTGTTTCTGTTTGACCTGCCCCGTGTGTATTGTGTTCTGTATCTTGGTGTGTCTTGGTCTTGGTCTGTGTGCTCTCGTTCTCAGCTAATAAACCTTTTGATTGGATAACTGTGTGTGTCACTATCAAATCGTTACAGTATGTTTGTTATGTCTCTGTCTGTCATAATGTTACCATCATTGCCTCTCCGTCCGGCGTCATGTCTTTGTTTGTTTTCACTTAACATTTATGCTGCCAAACTTGCACTTATTGTCAAGGAGAATTGCAAGTGCAGCCACTGTCACACATTGAACAAAGTAGTCACCTAGCGTGCACCTAGCATAGGTGGCAGCGCCTTGTAGGAGGAAAACCAGCCTTGCAATTTAGCTGACGGTGAGACATTTCGGGAGAATCGTGAAGCATTACCAAGTCAATAGATATAGCTCTATTTGGAGATTGTCTTCGTCTGTTGCTAGTCATTCGGCTCCAAAACAAATGCAAGTGTACCATGTCCAGGGGGAAGTGCTCAAACTGTGAGAAGTATTTACAATGGCAAGGTAAAATATAAATATTCTGCAACTCTAGGGGGAGCTCTAGAGTCGCAAAAATACCCAAAACTGCATTGGATACCTTTAAAATACTTGTTTTACACCATAACAATCAGATCTTCCCTATGTGAGTGTAAAACAAAGACAGGCAGAGAGATGAGTAGAGAAAGAGAGAGAGAGAGAGAACCGTAGAGACTTGCCTTGACAGTTACAGTAAATTATTTAATAACAACAATACTCTGTCTCCTTACAGCATTTTTTTGCCAGCACCTGTCCTGTATGGAAAGGCCATAGATACAACTTGTATTCTGTGGGGGGAAAAGTGTGGGAAACAAATGGCATGCCAGTACTACGATCTGGATAAGTTCAGACAGAGGTAAGCTTCTTTTTGTCCTGTCCACATGCCAACACGGCTGTCCATTTGGTATTGATATCCAACCAGGGCTGGAGTGGGACACTTCATTTTACTGGGAAAATACAAGTTCCAGGGGAAATCTAGAAATAGTCATTCATAAACTTCAGGAGCAGGGACGTGCACAGGGCAGGACTAATGTTGCCTGGGCAACTGCCCGTCTGCCTTCTTTGGCTGAGATGCCCCTTCCAAAAATAAACATTATTTTCAGGGGTTAAAGTTATCCATTGCTTCGACAAATATCCGTCAACTTTATTTCCGTAGAGGACATCCCAGCTAGCACAGTTACGTTGCCATTACGTTGGTGCAATGTAATTTAATGAGTCAAAGGTAACAATTCGTAACCATAATGTAACTCCCAAACGTTGCCAATCCGTAACAGCTACATCAGGTTACGTGGCAGCAACATGGAATGCCATTTTGCCATGTTGGAGAGTTACGTTGCGGTTACGAATTGTCACCTTTCACTTTCCACGTTCCTGCAACATTGTGGCAAGGTATTTTTGGTCATTCAATTACATTGCAGCAATGTAATGGCAACGCCACTGTGCTAGCTGGGTTACCAACTGACAACATTATCAGTTGACCAGGTCAGGATGTTGCGGCAACAGTATTTACGGTAATACGATAACTTTTCCAAGAGACCATAGCATGACATTGCGGCAACGTTATCCACATTATCAACTGGCAACGTTATCAGTGGATCAGGTAAAGATGTTGCGGGCAAGACTACTCATGGTACCAAATGGCAACGTCATCAGCTGACCCGATGACGATGACGACGTTGTGGCCCCATTCTTGACGGTACCAAATGGCAACATCATCAGCTGACTAGTTCTGAACATTGTTGGCAACATCACTCAATACTACATGGCAACGTCATCTGCTGACCAGGTGAAAAACGTCACGGGAATGTCACCCACGGTACCAAATAAAATCATCAGCTGACCCAATGACGGCGTTGTGGCTCCATTCTGGACGGTACAAAATGGCAACATAATCAGCTGATCAGGTTAGGACGTTGCGGGGATGTTTCCCATAGTACTAAAAGGCAATGTCATCAGCTGAGCCGATGACGACATTGTGGCCCCAGCACCAGCCACAAAATATGTAGCATCGGTATAAAACTTTTAAAATCTCTAAAAACAATCACAAATAGGGCAGTATCACAGGTCATCAATTGTGGTTGGGATCTAAGCCTACTGCAACTGGATTGATAAAGGGTCATGTCACCTGGCTATATTGTGTTTAAGAAGAGCAAAAGCTATCAGCATGATATGATAATTTATTTGGTTGTGTTTTTGTAAAAACAACCAAACAATCAGAGAGGTCATGCCATAGATTTTTTTGTGATTTATTCTTATACATACACATTGGAAGCCAATGAATTTATTTTTGAATAAGAATAAATTCTAAGATTGTATTCATGTTTAGTTCATATTTCTGAGTGTTTAGATTATATTCAACTTTATTGTCATTGCACAAGTGAAATACCACTAACAAAATGCAGTTTTACATCCAGTGGTGCAAATGAGTAGGCTAACTGACATGTCAAAAAGTGCATCCATGAAATGCGTCACTAGACCGTTCCATGCACATACAGTATGTAGCCTACTGAAGACAGCTGAAGGTCTGTGGCTAAAGCAGCCCTAATTGAAGAGTTGTGAAGGGTTTTTTATCGGAACCGATAATGTTCTTGTAAAGGCTCATTAAGCATTACTAAGCCAGAGTAGTGTTATGTTGACAATTGGTTTATTTGATGTTATAGGTTAGACACAAAAAATGACCGCAGTGTAGATTAAGCTATCACTCATGAATGCGGAAGTAAATGTTTTTAAATAGAGGCGGTCTTGTGCGCCTCAACATTTCACAATTGGCCAACGTCATCCCAACACCGAGAACGCGCACAGATCTGAGCTGAAAGCCTAGTTTGACAAATATATTACATAACTGCTATCGTAGTATCACTCAACGTATACCCCTGAGTCAAGGCTTTGTGAAGCCTCGATATGTCTACATAGCCTAGATATGTCTAACGTGCTTCACAGTATACCCCACTGAACAACCAGTTTTACCAGAGACTTTCTAATGAGGAGATACAGCACTCAAAAAATCCTCCATAGTAATGCATGGGGTTAGTTTGTAACGGCAATATGGCAGTTGTCTACACATATCACAACCCTTCCGCGGCAAAACGTCAACATGTGAATACATTGAGCCAATCATGTGGTGTGTTGTGAATACATTGAGCCAATCATGTGGTGTGCTATGAAGACATTGTGCCAATCATCTGTTGTCCGCTGGAGCAAGATTAGTGTCGTGAAGCCTAACGCACACACATTTCTGCCAAAATAGATGCCCGATAAGTGCCCAAAAAGCGTTGCAATATGGCCGCCGAGTGGAGGTACTTGCCTAAAAGGACTTTGGTCCTAGCTCGAGTTGCTGCAGCCAGCAGCTAAGGCAGCCATGTTCATGCTCCCCGTGTGTAGCACTGTAGCTGCAGCAACTCGAGCTAGGTAAAACTGATTGTTTTTGTTTTGTTCATACCGACAGTACTCAGTCACGTTGAGAAATGGAGATCTATGGGAGTTCTCCTTTGAGCAGTAGTTGATTTTCAAAGTTAGTTGCACTCATCCTTGGTCGCTTTGCAGTGAACAGTAATCCAGCACAACTGAAAAGCGCCTAATAGGCAGCTGAGGCAGGCAGGCCAATGTTGAGTTGCAGAGAGTTTTTTTTTTTTAGAAACGAGCACAAGGTTCAGCAGATTAAAGGGCATCAAACGGGGGAGTATAGGGCCCCAATGGAGGAGAGGGCCCTTGAAAAGTGGAATACGGGGGGCACAACATTTTCACCAGGCATTAGTAATAACTCAGGTAATCCACACATAAAAAATCTAAACAACTCCATAAGTAGAGTCATGTGTAATGAAGTGGAATAACACAGGGAAAAAGTATTGAACACGCTAAGAAAAAGCACTAAGGCAAGGAAAGGGAAGGAACGAGCTGGAATCTGTAAGTAGTTAGAGAGTAGTTATCCTTTCTATCTGTGCAAATTAATATAAGCTTGGTTAGTAGCCTACATATTGATGGACTATAAAAAGGTTTTTCATTACCAAGGTGTCACACAAGAAACATTTCATGATAGATAAAAGCAAAAAGCTCTCCCAAGACCTTTGCAACCTTATTGTTGCACACAACATATCAATGACACTGCTTACAGATGCATTTCAAAACGTCAGAATCTTCCAGTAAGCAGCATGGGAGCCATTATCTGCAAGTGGAAGGAACATCACTGCATCATCAACCGACCATGCACAGGATCTCCTCGCAATATTTCTGACCAGGGGGCCAAGGACCACTCTGAGAAAGCTCCAGAAAGACTTGAAGGCAGCCAATTCAATTAAATTCAATTAAACAGTTCTGGAAGTAACTAAAGATCAGGATTCACAAGAGGGACCCCTGGAATCTGTTTAGAACAATGGGCCAAAATCACACCTGATACTGCGACTAATAAGTTTTGTCATACAGGAAATGTCTTGAAGCTGTCATTACAAACAAAGGCTTTTCCACAAAGTATTGAAGAAATTTCAGTAGGTACGTTCAATACTTTTTTCCTGTGTCATTCCACTTTATTACACATAACTCTTATGTTTGGATTTTTTTTATATGTGTGTTAATATAATGTGTGGTGAAAAATTTGAATAGACTCACTGGAAGTTTAGGCTAATTACTGAAACAAATTTAAGCGTTCAATACTTATTTCCACCATAGGCTATATTTATTTTACCTGAATATTTTAACTTCCAAATTAAATGTCAAAATGAATGTCAGGCGAAATGTAAAGTTTGACTGACTGGATGTTGTATATAAAACATAGTGAAAACTGTCTAAGGTCACTCTCACTCTCCCATGCTAAAGAGCTAAATGGTTTAGTCCACCTGCACGATAGGCTAGTCTATCTTTTGTTTATTTAGTTGAGCAACGCTAGTAGTGGACCGCTAATTGTTGTGCTGCTAGTGCAATTTCTTTCTCCAAGAAAGCCAAGTCAGGTTACCAAAAACAAAGTCCGAAACAGGAAAAAGAGAGACATCAAAATCAGGGGAAACAACTGCTAATAAACTTCTTTCCAAAGAAAGGTCTTTCTCCGCAATCATTAGTGCTAAAACGAACTGAGACAACCCATTGAAATAGCGGAAAATACACTTTCATAGGCACATGCAATCTGAGGCATCTCATGATTCAGCTCCATCTCTATCACTTTCAGAAAGACTGCATGGCGCCAGCTTGATTCATGTCCTGTTGTAGGCTACATGTCCTGTTGTAGGCTCTCCCTTTCTGTTTTCGTTATTCTTAACTTTTTTTTTACTCAAGTAACGAATGGGATTTTTGATGTAGCGAAGTACAATACTTCACTCAAAATGTAATCAAGTAAAATTTAAAATACCAATTTTCTAAACTACTTAAAAAATACAAAATACACAGAAAAACTACTCAATACAATAATGTGAGTAAATGTATTTCGTTACTTTCCACCTCTGGTATTTCGTTACTTTCCACCTCTGCCACCAATCTACCAACCAATGGTCATAAACACAAGACAAATGGCCCATCTAACAGCAGTATGCAGCATGTCATTGGGGTTATCAAGTGGGCACCCTCATTCACCGATGTTTCGTTAAGTTAGGCCCACGACACCTCATGAAGACGTAACAGTGAAACCAGCGTCTTGGAGACACTCCCCTCCATTTTGTCACCATATTACCACATTAAAGCTGCAGTTAGCAAGTCTGACAGATTGAGGGGGAAATGTTGAATGTTTACAACTCTCATGCCCCTCCCCCACTACCACCGAGCACCCTCTCATCGAGTTTGTGCTCGTCATTGCGCACCAGACTGCACCAGACTGTGATTGACAGTCAGATCTCACACAGCCCTGCTCTGATTGGACCAGAAGAACCGGGAGCTGTGGATTTTTGCAAAACAAATAACAGGCTCTAGGTGGAGGTAGAAGTGTGGTTTTTTTTCTAAAACCAGCTGATTTATGTTGTTCTGTCGGAGCATAGTGTCGGTTTCAGTGAATATGATCAAAAAAATCTTGCCAACTACAGCTTTAAGATACAGTATTCAAATACCCTTAACCAACCTAGGCATGGTCTATCAGTTGCTAAGTGGTTGCTAGGGTACTTAAGGTGGTTGCTAGGGTAATTATAGTGGTTACTATGCTATCAAAAGTGGTTGCTAGGTTGGTTGCTAGGGTAATAATGTTGGTTGCTAAGGTGGTTGCTAGGTTGACATTTTTAACCCTTAAGAACATAGGTTTTATTTAAACCAACGTACTCCACTGGGTGAGTTTTTTGGGCTGCGTCACTAGGCGTTCTACACAATATTCTATAGTCATTATTAGGTGGCCTACAATCTATGCAGTGTTAGCATGGCCTGATCTGTTTTATTTCACGTGAACATTGCAAAGTAGCGCACACAAACACACACACACACACACATGCTTTCATCATGTGATCACATGTGTTGCATGCATGCACCTGATTACGCAAATGAAGTCGCGCTGACAACGTGCTACAATTGTCACGAGGATAACAGGACACGTGAATATCTCTGCTCTTACCTCAGACGGATGTTTAACTCCAAGGAAGTTTTTGTTGTCGTCCGTTTCCTTCCTTCACATGGATTTTACGTAAGTGCCCTTATAATTTATGTATCAAATCTAGAAATCAGTTCATAAGTTATAGCGTTATCATTTACAGCAATTGATGTTGTAGCCTACAGATGTCATTATTATATAATGTTAGCATACTGGTCTTTGTTGTGTTTGAGGGGAAGAGGGCAAGATAGTTGGTCGATGGTAGTGAACTCTGTGAGTAGCCAGTCAGGATATATACTTTTAGAAGTGGAAGACACACTAAAGAAAGTGAACGTCATAGGCTATCATATTCCATCCATTCAATAAACCTAATTCTGTTAGCACAAATCTTAAACCAGGCAGATGAGGCATGAAAGGAAATTTGCTGTTTTGAATGAACACAATGCACACAATATGAGAATTTTACTTTCTAAACCTAGGGGTTTCAATATCTGATAAAGGATGTTTCAGTTTTAAATTTTGGAAACAAGGTAAATGACAAAAATGAATGTCTAAAACGGTCAGATTAATTCAAGAACTTTGAAGCCATTTATTGGAAGGCCCATGAGGCAAACACCTGTGCCTCATGTAGGCATGAACACACAGACATACACACACACACACACATACACTCACAGACAGACACACACACAGGAACAGGAACAAAAAGTTGTCATTTGTCTGTTTAGAACTATAGATTATTGAAATATGAACTACTGTTGTATGTTTTTTGTCTTTTTCTGACATGACTGGACACTCAGAAATGCTTGAGGGTGTGGTATTCCTCAAAGCAGGGAGTCACACACAGTGGTACATCACAGGGGACACACATGTGCTTGGTGGCCTTCCGCAGCTGTTGACGCCTGGCTGTTGTCTGGCAGACCCTGCAACGCCTCCTTGTGCGAATACCCTGCTGAGATGTCTGTGTCACCAGTGATGGGAAGTGGCGAGCAGTGAGACGGACTGGGTTGTCAAGTGTTGGACGGCCACCACTTGAAGGCCTCCTCGCAGTGTGGAATTCCTCCAGCAGCTGATGTGCCAAGTTCTCTCTAAACCGAGCATATGTCATCTCCTGTCTGGTCAATTCATGGTGGAGCACATAGCTATTGAAAACAGCCACGTCCAGCACATAAAAAAATAGCTTCTTGTACCACTTGAAGGACTTTCAAGCACAGTCAACAAAGGTGTTTCGTTTATCTAAATTATCCACAGATCCCATTTTCTTGTTATATTCCACCACACAGACTGGCTTCACCACTCCTTGACCTGTGGCATAGTCCACTTTGCCCGTTGGTAGCATGTCTCCGGAGTGCACAGTGGACAAAACATGCACATCACGCCTATCATCCCATTTCACAGCCAGCATTTGTCCATTATTGAAAAATGCAGCATCCTCTTTAGACATTTTTTTAGGGAAATGTGCCATGCCTTTCCTGTTGGCTCAGTACCAGTACCACAGGCACCAGTTGTATGCTGCAAAATATGAGTAAAAGGGCAGGGCTGGTGTACCAATTATCCACATATAGAATGTGACCTTTATCCAGAAAAGGCTCCAGCAATGTGAGAACAACTGACCCAGAAATCCCCACACCCTCAGACATGGTAATATCTGTCAATTTCCCTGTGTAAATTATCATGTTCTGAACATATCCTGTCTTTACGTCACACAACACAAACAGTTTGATGCCAAATCGTTTTGATGGAATGTACTGTTTGAAGGATAGTCGCCCTTTCCACTTCATCATCGACTCGTCAATACATAGGTCTTGGTGGGGATAAAAAATCTGGCTGAAAGATGTGATAATTGGGGTCAAAACAGATCGAATTTTTTGGAGGGGGTCAGTTGAGGTCATGCCGGTGAAATGCAGAGCTCTGAGTAGCAAGAGGTAGCGGTCCTGAGAGAACACAGTGGCAAAGAATGGTGTGGATAGCAGGGAATTTGTGGTCCAGTAATCTCTGATGTTGTTCTTTTTAACTAGACCCATGAGAACTAAGATGGCCAAAAAGAGATACAATTCAGCTATTGTGGTGTCCACCCACCTTGCCAGCTTTCCAACACAGTTTAACTTCTCCCTCAGTGTCTGGGCATAGCTGTTGGTCTCTGCCACAATAGTAGCCACAGTGGAGGGAGAGAGAAACATTTTAAAACACTCCACCCCTGATAAAGACCTGGCAAAGTTGACACTTTTCGGACGAAAGTTTCCTTCCCTCCAGTTGACATCCCCCGTGTCCTCCGACACCTCTTCCTCCAGAGCTGCCAAATTGTCCGGCAACTCCTCGTCAGAGGAGTCACTTTCCACAGGTGCAGGTTCGGGTTCAATGTCCACATCAGAGTCGTCATTAGATGTAAAAATAACCCTGATCTCTTCATCAGTAAGCTGACGGCTTTTCAAATGTGCCATGACTAATGTAATATTATCGATGATATTGTATAGCGTCTGTAAATACTATGATTATTTCTGAATGAATGAACTTCGAGATGCCGGTTGCTGTAATGTTTTGCATTGACGGACTTGATGGATGCACTGCTATTGCGCAAATAAAGCTGTGATTATAATGGGACAAGATAAAGATGTATGCGCATTTCTTGTGCGAGTTTTAATGTCATGAATGTAGCAAACTATGTTTCCTGAGCCGTGCGTTACTCAAAGCTACATAGCTTGTGAATGAACGATGTTTGTTTCCAGCATTCCGCATACATTTCATGGGTCATTTTGATTTCATCTTATCAGTGGCCATGAGATTTCACTAAACACTGAATAACATCATCATTTAATTTTTAAAAATCACTAATTTTGCTTGTTTTATTGTGCTTGGTGTAATGACTGACATTCAGAAATATGGCAATACATGGCAGTGAAGCTAGCAACATTTGTAGCCTCCTGTAAGTAAACGTCTTTCCAATACTTGCCACTTCCGTGGATTTTGTCATGCATAGCCCGACCACACAATCATAATATAAACTAGATCTGCAAAATGTGGACATAACAAAATGGTAGTGGAAAAGTGATTTGCGAGAGACCAATTTTGACTTTGAGAATGTACAATGTCAGCCCATGTTAGCCAACAAGTGGTAGCCCATTGTTAAGCAGCAATTAGAATACTTATGTAGCAACATTCCAAACACAAAAGTGTGACGGTACGCTTTTACGGATAGTTAACGGCCGTCACACGTCACAGTGTGACGGTACGTTCTTAAGGGTTAAAAGTGGTTGCTACAGTGGGCAGTGCTTCGACTTGGCCAGCTTCACTCGCGGTCCGCGCGCGGGATCATGCGACTTTAATTTGTATTTTTCCAGTGACGCTGCAACAACCCAAACAACCGGTAGATGTCTCAAGTGAGCAGGGTGTCTCGTAAAAAGAAATGGAGCCTGGAAAACCCTACACAGACTTCACTACAGACTTTAGCAGACTGGTTTAGAAATAATTTAATAGCCAGAAATATGCCTGCCCTGCCCTAATAAAGAAATATTTGGTTAACTGCGAGTGAATCCCGTTTGCAGCCGTAGAAGAAACGCAGGACAAATTAAACATTCTGGTTTTCTCTGAGTGCAACGATGATAGACAGACATCATTTGGACAAAATATAGACCGTGGTAAAGTTGGTTTTATATTGGACGTTGGATATTCGACACATTCGAAAAATCTATTTAGCACTGACTATGAGGGTCGAGTTTGTGTCAAACCAACTTTAATGTGTTTGAACAAGGCCTGCCTATATTACACAAAGCTTCTTTTGTCCAAAAACCGATGTTTTGATTTTATGAAATTTTTTATGCTGATAAAAGATTTCAATCTATTATGCGGCTTCACCTTTTGACTTACCCATACTAAAACACATCTCCTGAACTCGGCTTACTGCCCTTTCTAGTACACAAAGCTCCTTTTCCCCTAAAACCTACTCTTTGATTTTATACAATTTTTAATGTTAAATGTTTCAAATCTATTATGCGGCTTGCCCTTTTGACCTACCCATGTCAAAACACATCTGTTGCACTCAGCTAACTGCCCTTCATAGTGCACAAAGCTTATTTTTTCTAAGAACTCACTCTTTGATTTTATATTAATATTTTACTATTCAAAAATGCTATACAGTAAATCTATTATGCGGCTTGACCTTTTGACCTACCCAAGTCAAAACACATCTATTGCACTCAGGTACCTGCCCTACATAGTACACAAAGCTTATTTTTTTCAAAAACTCATTCTTTGATTTTATATACATTTTTTACTATTAAAAATGCTATAAATCTATTATGAGACTTCCACTTTCGACCTACCCATGTTAAAACACATCTGTTACACTCAGCTAACTGCCCTTCATATTACACAAAGCTTCTTTTTTCCAAAAACTCACTCTTTGATTTTATATGAATATTTTACTATTCAAAAATGCTATAAATCTATAATGCGACTTCCACTTTGTGTAATATAGGCAGACCTTGTTTAAACACACATTAAAGTTGGTTTGACACAAAAAACTCATTCTTTGATTTTATATACATCATAGTCAGTGCTAAATAGATTTTTTAAACACATTGTGTGTGTAGAATATCCAACATCCAAATATAAAACCAACTTTACCACGGTAAAATATAGAGCATATTAACCTCCGTTGCTCAGCCAAATGCCTTCCTGTTACGTCCTGTTATCACGGAGTTACAGGCGATAAACGATTTTTGATGGTCACAAGTTTACTTCATTAGTGGTTTATTTTTTTGATAATTAAAGAGTGTTTTTCATTTAAAGGTTTGACTTCGTGCTTATTCAGTAGAGCATTTAGTGCTCTTCCCAATCCCAGACGTTCACATTGCATGTTTGTTTGTAATGGATGCAACCGCGAGATAGGCTACGCGTTTGATGGCAGTGAGTTGTTAACAGACATGAACCAAGACATATAGCCCAGCAGCAATCTAGGGACTGTTATTTATACTTATTTATTGAAGGGGCCACCGGAGGAATTTTGAGTGCTTCAGTCAAAAGTTGCATGACCCTCCCTTGCCTGCTAGAAATTGTTCAATGACCCTCCGACAGAATTGTTAAAAAAGACATGACCCTCCCCTGCCAATTGTCGCTGTCTTCCGCCCGCGCTGCTTTGCGCCACAGCCACACACTGTGATAACATTCTTAAATCAATCTTTCCCGTGAGCTTGCATGCTACCAGTCCTTCCTTTTCAAATGTGTTGCGCCTGTTTGCTAACATGACCCTCGCCAGATGAATTTCGCTCTGCCTAGCTCCACTCATCCATCTGGAACCGATCCATTGGAATGGTGTTTCAGAAGGCTGGGCCTAATCAAAAAATGCTTGCTTATGATTGAATAAGCCACTTGTCCGTCATCTATTGACGTGCTACTTCAACCACTCACATCGAAGCCAACCTGTGACGCTGATAACAGTCTCACGGTCGTTTCTCCACTACGTCACATCTATGAAACTCCCGCCCTGCGTCCTGATTGGCTGAACCATAAAGTCGGTTGCAGAAATCACTCTCAATGGAAGAGGTCCCAGATGGATGTGAGTGAAGCTAGGCGGAGCTAAGCGGAACGAAATTCATCTGGCGAGGGTCAGGTTACCTGTTTGCACAATTTCACAAATAATCATATGTGATTAATAATATGACAAATAATCCCTGTGCACGGGGACCGAGACAATGCATGGCAACTTTTTCCGTGTTTCTCACATTTTTTAACTTCCCCCCCGCTGCCGTTTTAATGTTTTCCCGTAGAATATCCCATATTTTAATACTCTCATAACAGCCCTGCCATCGGGCCTGTCTCTGTGTTGCCCTGTTGCTACCCCTTGCCCTTCCAGCGAAACAGATGTCTTCAAATCATTGCTTTCCTTGCTTGAAGGCGAACTTAGTGATGTTAACCTATTTAAGTTTAACGGCGTGATTGTCGTGAGAGCACAATTCATTGGGCTTGCATGATCGGCCTTATGTCTACGTGCGCACCTGAGGCTACTCAGCTACTAGAGAAAGAATTTCCCCTGTTTGTATGTTCACTCCAAGTTGGCCTACCATAACTTACTCTGCACTGTAGACCATAACTGGCTATTTATATTTTTCTGTGAAATAAGCAAATGTATTTGTCATGGGGAAGTGTTTTTCCCCATGCATTTATTCTAGGCTACTGTCAGTGACTGACACGAGAGAAGCGGGGTCTGTGTTGTGTTGCGTTGCGTTAATTTATTTTCATTGGGCATGCCGTGCCGTCCACAGCTCTTCAGTTCGGACAAAGCCGAAATGACTCCTTTTGAAACAATGAGTGCAGGAAGCGTTGTATGGTTATATTGCTTGACGGGGGGATCCCAAGCAACTTTCAGCCATAAGGCTACTTTGAGAATATTTCAATTCACCCGACACTAATATTCAAAATATAGCCTATGAAGCAGTTTAATTAAATGGAATGTTAGTTGTAAACAAACAAGCTACTTGGTGAGGCTTGGCCTCACAGATGCGCTCGTGCCTTAGATGGCAGGAAAAATCTTCACGATATAGGCCTATTAACTGACCACCCGATTCACGTTGGCTGGGGGGAAGGGGGGCCATCAGACATTTGTGCCCAGTTAATCCGGCCCTGTCCCCAACAAATCACACCTTCCCACCTCTGTGACAGCTTAAAAGAAGTCAAGAGGACTCCTAACTCACAGACCTATTCTCAAACCTGCGGCATTTTGCCGTGTTTTGAAATCCTATGCAGCTACAGGAGCTTCCAATTGTGAGGAAGCAATTTTACATTGTAGGCATAACTAACATGCAATAACGCCACCAACAACAACCAAAACTAGGCTAATCATTGTCAACATGTAAATTAAATGTAACATTATTGTGAATCAAATTAAAATGTTTTCTTTTGCAAACGTAGGCATAGTAACAGAATAATTTAATAATGTTACAAAGATACTACATCAATCCGTATGTTTCATTAGGCTACTAGGCTATTTGTTTTGCCTTACTCTTGATTCATTTAGGCTAGGCCTTTTTATTCAGGGGCCGTATTCACAAAGAAATTTAAGGCTAAAAGTAACTCCTAACTGGCGAATTTAGGAGCAACTCGCGAGGGAACAATTTTGCATTCATAAAAGGGATGCAATAACGCCACCAACAACAACCAAAACTACTCATTGTTAACATGTAAATTAAATATAACGTTTCATTGTGAATCAAATTAAAATGTTCTCTTCTTTGCAAATGTTGCAAAGGTACTGCATCAATCCATAGGCCTATGTTTCATTAGGCTACTAGGCTATTTGTTTTGCCTTACTCTTTATTAATTTAGGCTAGGCCTTTTTATTCAGTTATTAATCATATTCCGTCCTTCGCACTACTTGTGTAGCGCACGCATTCTCCAACCTGTCACCTGTCACTCATCATCGGAAGGGAGGTGTTTGGAATCATTTCCGCGTTACAATCGTCAGCCAATCAAGGTGGTCATTTCAGTCAAGCTCGTGCATGAGAAACTAGTTTAGGAGTTGTCTGAAAGGCTTTGTGAATAACTTTTAAGAGAAAACTCCAAGCTAAAATCTTTTTGTGCGATTTAGGAGTAGCCTACTCCTAGTGGTAAGATAAAAGCCTTTGTGAATAGCCTACGGCCCCAGTTATTCATCATCTTCCGTCCTTGTGTAGCGCACGCATTCTGAGACCTGTCGCCTGTCACTCATCATCGTAAGGGAGGTGTTTGGAATCATGCCCGCCTTACAATCATCAGCCAATCAGCCAATCTAGGTGGTCAGCTTGCCCATTTACACAAATTAATGGTCGAATATTACTGATGATCATTGTTATTTAAGAACATGCAGTGTGCGTAGGGCACCAAAAACATCTTGCTTGTAAAAAAGCATCATACCGCACATTGTGGCGAGTCTGTTATTTACTGTAGGCTGCGCAAACCACAGGCCTTTATTTTGGGCAAGCCTGCATTCGAGGCCTTCTGTTGAAGAATTTTATATAAAGCCTGCACTAACAGTAATCCTCCTGCCCCTGATAATACAGCTGTGGATAGTGTGGAATGTTCAAGTAATAACACAATCCAATGTGTGTCTCAATTGTCCCCCGCTGACCACCTCACACATTTCTCTAGATTTTGCAACGAACATGACACAATGCCATAAAATTTGCCAGTTTTAGGACAGAATAATGTTTGTAATGATACCAGTTAGGCCTACGTTTAACAGTAACAAGTGTAATGAGCTATTCATTGTCAAAGGTGCGTGGTGAAGTGAAATTCTTACTTTGGAAAACAAACATTTGCCGATATCATCAGAATATTGCAACAGATTCTGTGTGTTCTGGACTGCAGGTAACTTGTTAAGCCAGTGGTTCTCAAACTTTTATTTCCTTCCCCACTTTGATCAAGGGGCATGACTGATGATAGTGGAGATAACGTGTTATCCCGAGGCCTTTGCAAGTCATCATCTCCGACGGTAGTCTACCCTATATTAAAAGTTTTCGATGTCCCAAACGGAAAGCCATACCAAAGATCCTTGATTACTAGCAAGATAGAGCAACGTAATTCGTTACTATGGGAGCAAAATGTGACAGTTCCGGTCTGCATAAGTGGGAGTGTCACCTTACGTCACTAAATAAACTTTCTCTCTTAATAAGCAATAAGAACAGATAAACATAATTGTGTTCACAATATCATTGTCTATAATCATGTATGATACCAATGAATCATTCTTTAGGACATTATATAAATAATTTAATTAGTCATGTGTACCGAGCTAGCTAGCTAGCTAACGCTAGCTTAAAACGCCATACAAGTGGATGGGAGTAGCTATGGCAAAACAGATATGCGCTAACAAGTGACTAGTAGTTGAAGGACTTCGCTTAAACTTAATATACTGTTCCAAATTCGCTTGAGTATAAACTATCCACTTTAACTAATGTCAGTAATGTTATTCAGCTAGTTGTCATTTCAAAGAAATTACACTTCTCCGTTTAAAATGTTACCTTAGCTAAGAGGCTAGCTAGCATGCTAACAACTGGACAGTAACTGGCAGCAGCATGGTCTGATATTAAGTTATTTTATTACAAATCCAACACTAAAAATTACACTTTTAGGCTTGACATGATCCCAAACACTTACAGATTATGACAAAATGTTCCAAAAAACCCTCAACAAATCCAGAAAGATATAATGACCAATTTATTGGTAAAATTCCACAAGTCTCCATTGACATTAGTGCAGCGAGGGTTTACTCTGGTCTGCATAAAGGGGATTTTCCCTCCCCTTTGCAATAATCGAACGCGGAAATTGTCGAACGTTTGCGCCTCTCGCTCCGCTTTAACCCTCTCTGGCCATACTTTATTGTTTTTAACGATCTCTATGCTACTCACAAAAATGTAGGCATGGGGACATGATGAAGTAGGCTATCCAACTGTCGTGTGTTAAATTATTGTGATTACGAGCCAGTGGTTTTCAAACATTATGTGTGACTCGGACATCTAACTAAATGCAACAGGCTCATATCGTCCTCGCATTCGCAAAATGAGGACCAGTGTTTTGTCAAATTGTAAATAGCTATTTGTTTTAATGAATTTTTATGAACAGTATGAAGTGCTTTTTGTATAGGCTACTATCTTAATCTTGGAATATGGGGAGGGAAGTGGCGTGTCTGCAGTCAGCCAAATATGAATGTAATTCTGCGGCATAAAGCAGATGTATTTGTTTATTGTACAGAAAAATAAAAATGACATGTCAAGCAGCCAATTGACTACATTGCAGTCAAGAAGTAGGGCAAATTAAGACACTTTTTGCGTTGTTGCGTTACCCCCAAAACTGACAATAACGTAGACAGCAAATTAAGATATTTTTCCGTTTTGTGGAGCGGCACCGGTAGGCTATCAAAAGCAGATTCCGATTTTCGCTACCACCATGTAGTCAAGCCTTAAGCCATACCCAAGTAGCCTTAATTGAGGTAATGTTTAATTATGCATGATTTATTTTGTTATTGAATTCGTAGGCTGGGATTCCTCTCGGTAACTATTATGTTTAAAGGTAGCCTCCTGCTTTTTCAGAAGGGGCGGCAGTCAGGCTACTGACAGAACGATGTACTGTGGCAGAGCGACGCACAGTGGCTGAAAGTGGTACTAAAGCTTCACGCAGCTTCACGCCTCATAATGCGCGACTGAAGTGGCCATTTGAAAGTGATGCCCACTGTAGGTAAAGTAGAGTAGAGTAGAGTATCATTTATTTATCCCGAGGGAAATTAAGGTGTCCAGTAGGTTGTTGCTAGGGTAATTGAGGTGGTTGCGAGAGTGTTGCTAGGGTAATTATAGTGGGTGCTACACTGTAAAAAATAACATTCCCTTTTAACTTAAAAAGGTGTGTTACCCCACTGCCTTACGTTTTTGAGTTAACTTGACAATAAAATTAATTTTAAATGAACTTCCCTTACTTAGTCAAGTCAACAAAAATGTACATAAACTTTTGTTGTGTCAAAAAGATATGTAAGTTGACTTGATTAGTTTACAAGTTGTTTCAAAATAGGATCATAAGTTAAAAATGAATTTGTTGACTTGCAAAAACCGGAAGTTTGTTCCCAGAATGCCACAGTTCCCGTCTACATATTCTTAAAGAGATCACATATCAATCCTTACTAAAATGTAATCTTAAAATAAAATACATAACTAAGAGACAGTGACACAAAAGGTTATACGGCTGTTGTCATGTTGTTGTGTATTTATTTGTTGGTGCCACAAACCATCAAGACCATCCACAATAGCTTAATCCTCTGCATAGGGCATAAAGTACTGGTTGTGCTGGACTCAGGAACAGATGTAACCTACATAAACTTAGTTGTGCAGTGTGAATATAAACTCAATTTTTACAACTATCACTCCAGTTGCTACAGCTTTTATATCCATAATATTCATAGTAAATATATAAAGTCCAAAACCCTTCACCTTATAAGGTGAAGATCAAGTACATCCCAGGAGGAAGTACACAGACACATAATTAGGTGCCCAACTTTGTGACATCTGCAAGTGGGCAGGTCAATGGTAATTGATAAAGTCAATTCTGCATTGAACCCAGATAGGAGATATGTCTATTCTCTAAAATATCCTATATATTTCAATAATGGTCTTCTCCTTAATGGTAATCCTGACAATACTCTGAAAATCTCTTACACAGTCATTTTGCTCATCAGTTGTTCTACCTCTACAAATCCAAAAAAGCCACAATAAACAGTAATAAGAAAAACATAAACATCATAAACAAGAAAGTAGCATTTATCCTACCCATAATCCCTAACTGCTGTAATTAGGACCATAGCTTACAATCAGCCCACAAATTATTGAGTTGACTTCAAAACCAAAGTTGAAACACTGTTAACTCATGAAACTTAGTTGAAATTGCTTTGCTTGTTTATATAAGTTGAAGTAAGGAAATACTTTACTATGACTCCTTTTTTACAGTGAGGAGACGCAAGCCAGACACACATGAACTAACATGTTTTATACAAAATAACTACTACAAATACTATTTTGTATCAACTGTGCCATGGGACAATAACACAGCTTTCTAAGTTATTTGAACAACAGTGGTGAATAGTCAACTTAACAAAAGAATAGAAGTTAAGATAACACCGAGGGCAAATCACCAACACCATAGTCAACTTGACAAAAGAATAGAAGTTAAGATAACACCAAGGGCAAATCATTTTTTACAATGTAGGCTGTTGCTAGGGTAATTATAGTGGTTTCTAGGTTGTTGCTAGGGTACTTCAGGTGGTTGCTAGGGTGTTGCTAGGGTAATTATGGTGGTTACTATGCTATAAATAGTGGTTGCTAGGGTTCATAAGATGGTTGCTAGGATGTTGCTAGGGTAATTATAGTGGTTGCTATGCTATAGAATGTGTTAATAGTAATACAAGTAAAAATAGTTAAAAGTTATTGAAATTGGGAGAAATAGAGAGAAAGAGATAGTGAAAAAGTGAGCTATCCAGTTGAACGGAGAGAGACACAGAGAAGCGGTTCCATTGAAATTAATTGTAATAAAATGAAAAACCCTAGGAAGAACAATACAGTGCATTTGTATGCGCTGTAATAAGTCAGAAGAAGCCAAAGGAATAACAATACAGTGCATGCACTGTAATAGTAAACCAATCTGAGGTTCTCTATGGATTGTGTAATTTCAAGTGTATGAAAAGCTCTCTGGGTGCAGATCAGTTAGACCCACGTCTCTTAAAGAGTGCAGCCCCTGTCATTGCTGTACCTTTGACTCATATTTTTAATTTAACATTCTGCTCTGGTTCTATTCCAGAAGTCTGGAAATAAGCCCTAGTGACCCCTTTACATAAAGGAGGAGACCCAAGTGATTTGAATAACTATAGGCCAATCTCCAAGCTCCCATGTTTAGCTAAGATTTTAGAATCCTTTGTAAACGAACAGCTTCACTCCTTTTTGTTATCATATTCTATATTAAGTCCCTATCAATCTGGGTTCAGAGCTGGCCACAGCACAATTACAGCAGCAACTGCTGTAGTAAATGATATAGCTACTGTTGTTGACAGTAAGAAACATTGTGCAGCTTTGTTTATTGACTTGTCAAAGGCTTTTGACACTGTAAATCACAGGTTACTTCTTGGAAAACTAACCTCTTTTGGTCTAGATGAAGTTTACTTTAAATGGTTTCAAAACTACCTCTCTAATAGAACACAGTGGGTTGATGTGACAGGATCAACCTGAGAGCCATTGAGACTAAAGAATGGTGTTCCACATGGCTCAATTTTGGGGCCACTGTTGTTTACATTGAATATCAATGACATCTGTGCTTCAATAGAAAATCGTAAAGTGCATTTCTATGCAGATGACACAATCCTTTATGCTTATGCCCCATCTGTAGAGCAAGCTGTGTCATATCTTCAATGTGCATTTGATTGTGTGCAGAAATCTTTGAAAGATCTTAAACTGGTTCTAAAAGCAAAAGCCAAATGTATGATCTTTACTAGATCGAGAAAGTGTGACCTTGATGCCTATAACATGTGTTCCCTAAATGGGACACAAATTGGGCAAGTTTCTCAATACAAATATCTGGGCATTTGGCTAGATAACAAACTATCATTTAGAACACATGTGCTTGATGTCACAAAAAAGGTAAAAATTAAATTAGGTGCACTTTACAGGATTAGGTCTTGCTTCTCTTTAGAACGCAGAATGACCATTATTCAAGCAACTATAATGTCAGTCCTAGACTATGGTGACATTGTGTATATGCATGCAGCCCCTTCCACTCTGAAATCAGTTGATGCAGTTTACCACAGTTCACTACGTTTTATAACTGGAGATGGGTTTACAACTCATCACTGTAAATTATACCAAAATGTAGGATGGTCTTCCCTCTATGATAGGAGGGAAACTCCTTTCTGTTTATAAGGGAGTTTACTGGGAAAGTTACTTTTTTACCTAACTTCTCTTCTGAACATGAAATCAATCTGCCACAATACACGCTCACAGGGTTTTATATCTCTTCAAACTCCTCAAATGAAATCTGAATTTGGTAAATTAGCTTTTACATTTTTGCATCTAATAAATGGAACAAATTGCAAGAGTTATTGAAATTAGATAGATCTGTCACTAGACCAATTCAAGGGTATGATTGATGATATGGCTGTTGCACAATGTTCTTGCTTTGACTAATAGTTAGACCTTTTATATCATTATTATTATTTATACATTCCCCTTCTTTTCTTTCCATTTATTATTATTATTATTATTATTATTATTTATTTGAATAAAAAACGGTTGATGATGATGATGATGATGATGATGATGATGAATAAGAAGACCACTTTGGATAACAGAACAGTGCATTTTCATCCACTGTAATAAGTATATCAATGGTACTGTATAGTGTTATACCATAGTGAGAATAGGCAAGAGAGGGAGAGTTGAGAGAGAAAGAGAGAGGGAAGGGGAAAGAGGAGAGAGGAGGGTTTATATGGTGTGACACATGAAAAGTCCATGACAGCACTATGCTATAGCAGCATAACTAAGGCATGGTGAAGGGTAGTCGACACCAGTTCATGGTCAGTGACCACCATTGCACGCATGACTGGGGTGCCAGTCACACAAGGACACAGCAGGGTGGTCCATTCCAAAAAACCCTGAAGTGGTTGAAGTTCCACACTACACCATACCTACAGTAACTATGGGAGGCACTAAAGAGGTATGTTTTAAGTCTAGACTTAAAAATAGGGAGGGTGTCTGCTAATCGAATTGAGGGAGGGAGATTATTCCAGAGTAGGAGTGCGCGGTAGCAGAAAGCTTGTAGTTGTTGAGATTCTTGGGATTTGGGAAAAGTCCAGTATTCTGTGATCGTAGCGGTCTAGGTTGGTTATATGGGACTAGGAGATCTTTAATATATTCAGGTGCCCGGCCATTTATGGCTTTGTATGTTAGAAGTAATATTTTGAAGTCAAATGCGACTTTTAACAGGTAGCCAGTGTAGAGATGCTAGGATGGGGAAATATGTTCATATTTTTTGGTCCTAGTGAGTGTGCGAGCAGCTGCATTTTGTATAAGCTGTAAGCTCTTTAGACATTATTGCAGCCAGCGTATAGAGCATTGCAATAGTCTATCCTTGAGGTGACAAAAGCATGGATTAATTTCTCTGTGTCTAAGGATAAGGACTACCTTATCTTTGAAATGTTCCTTAAATGGTAAAATGAAGTTTTAGTGATCTGTTAAATGTGATTATTTAGTGATAGGTCCTGGTCATTTATAACTCCTAGGTTTTTCACACTTGTGGATGAGGTCAGTGGAAGATCACTATACACGCAATGTTTAAGCGCTACGAATAGCCTCGGCTGGTTTACCAATGACAGGCAGTTGAATTTCTGAATAAAAAAATAGTTTTGGTGTAGTTGAAATTCATGTATCTTATACTTGTACCAGCCCAACACCACACCGAATGCAAAAAATGCAAAATATTCAGTTTGAAGTTGAACAAGTTTTACTCCATAAAATTCTTCTTAAATAAAGATTTTAAATTTTAATTAATTTTAATTAAAGAAGGAAGCGCAAGGTAAGTCTCTTTATACTAATAACAATACCAACTAGATTTTTTGATCTTGATATAAGATTAACAACACTTGGTTAGATTTGATTAGATAAGCTGTTTTCCCAGTGTGCCTTTTAACTATGTTTAATTTACACCTTTTGTATTCTGTTTCAGATTCTTAGGACTCCAAACATTCTTTGTAATTGGGGGTTTGGTCTGCTTCTTCCTCTCTTTTGTTGTCCACAAGAACACTGCATCAAAGCAGCGACACATCAACCAACAAAAAAGTTTGATTAAGAAGGAAGATACACATATTAATCAGCCATTATGTGAAGTTCAACATTCATCATAACTTCCAAGATGAAGAGTCAGCATTGATTTGCTTTTAAAATGATCTGAAGAGACACTGATTCTCAATAGTTTATGGGCCTTTTTTTTACCAAACTAAACTTATGGTCTGATGTGTGAGACACAATTGTTTGTCCTGGGACTTAATGTTTGATGTATTTAGGCTCAAGTATTACAAGTATTGGCCAACATGGACAGCATCTCTACAGAAATACACCTGTCTAATTACACAGGGAATGTAAAAAACTAGACAGTATAACACACGTATTCCTACAGTCAGTGACCTACCTTTAACATCTTTCAGGCCCAGGTTGAAAAAGCCAGATTTCCCCTTTAACATGTTTAATTAATTATGTGTGTGTTATCCAGCTAAGGTGAAGTCCCAGCTGAAACACTCTACAATCACTTTTATCTTGGCCATATGTAAAAGGAGGTGGTTGTTTCCACACATCACAGAGCTTTCCATTTATCTTCATCACCTACTCCTGCAACTCCTTGTAAACCATAAGTCTTGCATGTTCTCCCTTTGGCTGTTCAATGTTGTTGTAACTCAAACTCTTGTTTATGTACATATAAATTTCACAAAATATGAATGTAAAGCCACATTCATCCTCATATTCTCTATAGGGCACAAACCTGTGTGCAAGACAAGTATGCACCAACAAAGTATTCCTTGGTGACACCAGAATACACATGTATATGTATATGTATTGCTTATAACCGTAAGTATACTTCTGCCATCATACGGTGGTCATATTACACACTGCTATGTGATGGGCCTAGATTTTTAAGAAGTGTGTGCCAGTGTGTGTGTGTGTGTCAGACAAAGTATACTTTGGTGACCAAATGCATATCTGTATCCCCATTGCTCAAGTTCACTATTCTGCTATTATGTGGGGGTCATATTGCACATTGCTATGCTGCTTTTACAATTTGTGTCAGTGGGTGAGTGTATGTGTTTGCGTGTATACCTGTGTATGTGTGTGTCTGAGCATGTTCGTCTGTGTATACTGCCAGTGTGTTTTGTTGTCATGTGTGTATGCACGTGACTGCATGTGTTTCTGTCTGTGCAAACTTGTGTATACTGCCAGTTGTGTGTACGTGTGTGTAAGTGTATGATTATCTATATACTGGGTGTCTGTGTGGGTATTTGTGTGTTTCAATGTATGTCTGTGAGTATACTTGTGTGTCTGTGGGGGTGTATGTGTTTGCATCTGAATGTATGTTTGTGCATCTCTGTGTGTGTGTTGGTATGTATGTATGTGTCTCTGTGTATACCTGTATAATGTGTGTGTGTGTGTGTGTGTGTGTGTTTCAGCATCCAGACATGCACATGAACATATTCACAAATGGTGCTCATCAGGGTCCAAGCAGATATTGAAATGTGTCAGCTGCAGTGCCCTCTATAGACATAATTGCACAAAATTTGGTGTGTAGCAAAGACTGTGTAGCATGTCAAATTTTACCATTTTGTTGAGTGAAGCTAATCAAACTTTAGGAGATGAGATGTGGCTACACCACATTTCAAAAGTGTACCTTAACTCATTGAATGCCAAGCTGTTTTCGGGAGCTTTGTCCTATAGTGCCAGCAATCTAGACCATTGTTGATGATTTTTGTACAGCCACAGCATATTCTGTGTTATAGCTATGAACACATACAATGGCTCGATTAAAAGGTGAGACTTTAAGCTCTCAGTGGGTGCAAACCGTGTATTTCTACACACCTCTGTTCCTGAGAAATCCCAAGCTAAACAGTGGCTAGTTTTCATCAAAATCGCTGTTTTTTTTCTAGAAATGGAGATATAACGTCTTTCATGAAATATAAAGTGTTGCCTGTTACTTACTTGTGTAAACTTTCCGGGAAGTGATCAGCGAGACCTGGCGAGACTGCCACCTAGTGATAGACCCATGAAAATGGCCTGGTTTTGACCTGACGTGCATGCGTCACTGATTCGACCCAAAGTGGCAACCGAGTTATGATAAAATGTCCAGATTGTGCGTTGTGAGTTTTCGATTGTCATATATTTCATTTCCATTCATCACAGAGTTCCCAAAATCACATATAAGGTGTGTTAGAGTGTCTAGTTTCGTAATTTAAAAAAAAAAAGGTAAAAACGTCATATTACGTTTTTGGCACTCAATGAGTTAAATGGTTGTTGAGATATAGAAATTTGTGAATTGTGGCACCCCCATGGCCCAAACTTCACAAATGTGGGTGTGCCGCATTCAAAGAATGTAGTAGTGATCCGACTTATCAAATTTGTGAGAGGATATTGGTAATTGAAGCACCATATTTTAGGTCTTTCAAAAGGTGGTTCTACACCACAAATGAATCACAATCAGTGGAAAATCAGAAGGAATGCAAATCAGAAGGAATCTTGCAGGGTCACTATTTACAAGATTGAAACTAGATTCCTTTAAATTATTTCCCATCGTGCCCCAGATATCAACAGGAACTTAACTTGCTTAGATATCTCATATCAAAGTCATATTTTCGTGCTTCTGCAGCATTCATCCCCAACCTGCAGTGAAATAACAACATCAAATTAGATCATGTTATGTCTCCATGAGCAGGTGAAGGTGAAGTGTTTAGATCGTAGAAGTATTTTCGGGCAGGTTATTGTGCTATATAATTATTCTGTCTGGTGGAATCCTAAGAATTTATTAGAAACAAAATGCCAAATAATCATATATGCTACTGCTGTTACCACTTTGGTGCTGGAGAGAGCTCACTATTGTTTTTTATATTGTCCACGTCACTATTTGCATGAGCCAAGACTAAAAGACTTGCGATAGTATCAAGCATGTTTGATACGGGAGATCACGAGATGACGGGAACGTGACACGACTCAAGTAAAACTCCCATGATTTCATTCCAACTTTACTTGCCGGCTGTGAAACCAGCATTAGGTATTTTGTGAAAATCCTTTTTGGTTTTCCCAGCTTTCATAGAAATGAGGTGGATCCCACTGACATAAAGCTTTTGTTCCTTTTCAGCCTAGTGGGGATACATGCACACCAAGTTTCATGTCAGTATCCCAAGAATCGCCAA
This sequence comes from Alosa alosa, assembly GCF_017589495.1. Classification (NCBI taxonomy): domain Eukaryota; kingdom Metazoa; phylum Chordata; class Actinopteri; order Clupeiformes; family Clupeidae; genus Alosa; species Alosa alosa. The sequence goes on from NC_063208.1 coordinate 30,390,124, forward strand.
ATATAGGGTAAAAAAACATCTATTTCACTGTGCTGCACTAGTGTTTGCAGCTCATAAGATATCTTGTGTTGAATGACAACAGCCCACCATAATCCAAACAATCATGACAGCAACACTTAAGATTAAGATCCAGAAATGTTGAAGTGGCAGCTTAAAAAAACAGATTTATTGGCTTGTTGTCATTTTTTATCTGTTGAATTTATGTATCTGTAGTTTAGAAAGCTATATTATATCACTGTTGTATCAAGCTTACATTTGAATATGGAGAATATTTTCATATATAGAGAAATGTTTCACAACCTTTGAAATAATTATACTTTCCTGAAATTAAAAGTTATATGAATCTTTGGAGTTTGATTTTTGTTTTTTACTTTCAGTTTCAAGGCTAATCTCAAATGCAGTTAGGGTGTAAATTAGAAGGTTCAGAAAGCAAGTTGAGATGAAATGCTTTATTAACATGTCATAATATTCCGTCATAATATACCACCTTTCCTCTTCTGTATTCAACCTATAATACATCAAGGTTACATGTAACCTGTTTATAGATTTGCAAAATATGGTTACGTGTGTTGATTTAAAAATGACAAAGGCATAGTTCATAGTGGTCGTGTTACTGTACAAGTCATGACATTTCTGGAAAATTGTAGAAAGGAGGGCCAAGTTATGAAATATTGCGGAATATATTTATTTTCCATCAAGTATTTTTATTAGGTTATTTCATGTATTACACGAATTAATATTTTGGTACTTGATTTACAAGGAATTAAGATTCCTGGATTAATTCATTCATTGATTTATTTTTTCCCCATTAAAGAACAAAGTTTGCCAAAAGTTTGTTGCCTCTGCCTACCTCTTCCAGAACTCTTAAGTATGCATGATTACATGCGCTACCTGTCAGTTTTTTTGTAATGCCCCTCTTTAATCTGGGGCTTCCTGGGCACTTCTGATGTACTCTAATATTTCCTGACATTTTTACTTCATATGGTAATTATTATTATTTATGTTAATGTTTAATGTGATAATAAATATGTTTAATGCAATAAGCTAAATAACATTTATATTCAGTCTTTGGAATATACTGTATTGAGTATTGGAGAATTTGCTCACAGCATGAAACCTATGTAGTATGAAGTTACTTGAAGCAAAAGCACCTTGTGGCTTAGGTAAATAATTAACTCATTGAATGCCAAGCTGTTTTCGGGAGCTTTGTCCTAGAGTGCCAGCAATCTAGACCATTGTTGATGATTTTTGTACTGCCACAGCATATTCTGTGTTATAGCTATGAACACATACAATGGCTCGATTAAAAGGTGAGCCTTTAAGCTCTCGGTGGGTGCAAACCGTGTATTTCTACACGCCTCTGTTCCTGAGAAATACCAAGCTAAACAGTGGCTAGTTTTCATCAAAATCGCTGTTTTTTTCTAGAAATGGAGATATAACGTCTTTCATGAAATATGAAGTGTTGCCTGTTACTTACTTGTGTAAACTTTCCGGAAGTGATCAGCGAGACCTGGCGAGACTGCCACCTAGTGATAGACCCACGAAAATGGCCTGGTTTTGACCTGACGTGCATGCGTCACTGATTCGACCCAAAGTGGCAACCGAGTTATGATAAAATGTCCAGATGCGTTTTCATGAGTTTTCGATTGTCATATATTTCATTTCCATTTATCACAGAGTTCCCAAAATCACATAAGGTGTGTTAGAGTGTCTAGTTTCGTAATTTAAAAAAAAAAGCTAAAAACGTAATATTACGTTTTTGGCACTCAACGCATGGGAAGGAAAAACGTAATATTACGTTTTTGGCACTCAATGAGTTAAGGTATGAATTGTAATCATTTAACTGGCACAAATACCTTACCCTTTTAGATACTCCTTTTTTCTATTTACTGGCACCCAACAATTCATATTTAGCTGAATTTAACAAGAGGTAGACTCTGGGACATGGCAGTAGTGACCCTTGCAAAATGTCGACGGTGCATTCCATGGGCAATGAGGTGGTAGTTGTGTGGCTAGTGAAAGCCTCAGGGAGATCTTGGTATTCAGGTGAGATATTGGGGTCTCCCAGTTCTAGACTTTCAATGGATTGCACTGGCCCTGACAGGCTTGGGACCTGGCAATCCCCCTGCTGCTAGACAAGGAGATTTAAATTAAAATTCGAACTGCTTGCTTTTCATTAATAGCACTTTTGTTTAGGCTTCCGAAGTGTGTTTATGAAGTGTGATGTAGCTGCCTCTTTCTTTTTAAAGTATATTTTTTGGGCTTTTTGCCTTTATTCCTAAAGGACAGTGAAGAGTGAGACAGAAAGTGGGAGAGAGAGATGGGGTGGGACCAGGATATGACCGCAGGTTGGATTCAAACCTGGGTCCCCGTGGGCACTTGAACCCGTATATGGTATGAGCGCTGTAGCCTGTTGTGCCACAGCGCCCCCTAGCTGCCTCTTTCTAAATAAAACATTGGGTAACACTTTACAATAAGGGTACACAATTAAGCATTAGTTAAGTATTAGTTAAGCATTAACAAACACTTTTGATCCTTCACTAAGTCTCGCCCCCCCCCCCCCCCCCCCCCCTAGTTACTGTTGTAAGTCCGACAACCTCGGACCGGAGTTAACTAGAACTTCAATGATAGGTAGATTCTAGCTGTAAGTCTGTCTGTAAAAGTTACATCCCAAGAGGCTCTTTTGGAGAGTTAATTTAGATTTCATTTAGAATCCGTTGAAAGACTCCAAGTAAAGTCATGTCCTGATACTCATTTGTTAATGCTTACTTAGCATAACTTCACTAGTAATATGCATGTTTTCAATTGAAGTATTTAAAGGGTACATGAGCTATGATGTTAAGATGTACATAACCCCCCTCTAAGGTGCTTCAACTACCAACAATATGGGCATGTGGCAGCAGCGTATAAGGGGAAAAAATAAGGTGCAGTAAATGTGGTGGTGAACACAAATATGATCAATGTGAAGGGGCAAGGAAAAAATTTTGCAATTGTGGTGGGGAGCATAGTGCCACGTATGGTGGGTGCCAGGTGTACAAGCGAATGCAAGAAGTGCAGAAGGTTAAAGTGTGTCAAGGAATCACGTATGCAGAAGCAGCCAAGAAAGTACCAAAAGCGTCACCAACTACAGTGAACAAGAGTAAAGACAATGACGGATGTGTAGAGTGTGACAGGATTCAGGAAGAAACTTTGATAGTGAGCAAAATGGGCTTTGTGCTTTTCATGGCAGAAATCATTAACTGCTCAGCCCAGACGACTAGTAGGATTGAAAGGATTAAGATTATAGTAAAAACTGCTGAGAAGTATCTGGATGTGAAAGGGTTAGTCGGAAAATATTAGAGAAACCCTTGAGGAGACTCAACAATCACAGTCATGGGTTGCATCCTCTTAATGGTGTTAACAATACTCCAGTGGAATGCCAGGAGCAGGCACCTGCGGTCCATATGGGCAGGTGGGGCAACAAACTACCTGAAGCATCCTCCACAAAAAATAGTAAATCATTGCTCCAAGTCTATTTTTATCTCTAGTTTCTGTAGGCTTTCCAACTATTTTTGGTCTATTGACATCAACTTTTGGATGATGGTGGCGATTCTCGTTGAGTTTAATATGTCATGCAATGTTGGGGCAGGGCACCTCGACGATCGCATTCCTCCATATATTTATTGCATAACCCTGGCGGCTTCAATAAGGATTGCAATCTGCGATAAATGACGCCTGTATGGTCGTAAAGTAGTCTGCCCCATGGTCATATTCTAGAACTGCTCAAATTATTCCGCCAGTAGGCCCAGGGCCAGAGTGGGGCCACTTTTCAGCCCGGGAGTTTCAGGCCCAAGACCGGCCCACTTTTTTAGTGGTGGTGGAAATTGGATAAATAAGGCAACATAGTTTTTATTATAGGCTAATATTCCACTATTCCACAAGGATAGGTTGATAAGTTAACAAAAACAGGAAGGAAGAAATAAAGCATTTGAAATGTATCCCACAATTCCACTAAGAGGCATATTGAACTACTGTATTGTTTACATGTTTTTTTCTGCATGGGTCAGCTATCATGGTGTTGTTTGATGATTTGCTCCTTTACTACACCCACTTCTGAGCAAACAAGCCATATGATCATGTAGCCTACTGCTGTCATAGCCTACTGTTCTTTCTTCCATAAAATAACTTTAATTCATATGGTTAACTCTATTATCCTTTCTACTTGTCCCTATAGTCATAGTTAATTTCGGGCTCATCATTTCCAGCTGAGGACTGGCTGATCTGCTGCTCAGGCTACTTTTGTTTTTAGGCCTATAGGCTACTGCATACACAGATCAAGCTTGAGTTTTGTTATCAATATTTGCATAATATTTGCAAAGTCTATGACTAGCCATATTGGATGATAACAAAATGCTAATAATTTAATTAATTTAATATGTTACTTGCGAATAGGTTGACAACGCTACAACGTCCAGTAGGTTATTGGCCCAATTACGCCGTTATAATCATGGCTATCTCTCTTTACCAGTTGCCACTTATGTCTGTCCTCTTCAAAAAAAATTGGAAGCATGGCACATTTGGCAGCATTTCTCTCCAATACTTTTTGTATTTTTTACCTGGCCTTTTCAGTCCCTCATGGCATCTTTCTACCATCCATCCTCCCTGACGCTTATACGGTAGGGCCCATAGACATAATATACATATGTGATCAGGTCAGGATCACGACTAATTGCAATCACCTGGGCGTGCGGGCTGGGGGTCATGGGTACGTAACTTCCTTCCCGACAAACACAAAAGAAGCTCTCCCAAATTGTTTGGTACGCAAGTTGCTTGTCGCTGGTCGGTACAAACCGCGCACTTCATGCTGGGTTTTGGTTGCGAACAACTCCCTCGCTGTGGTCTGGGTAGGTGGAATGTTTCATGTACTCCTTACACTTTTAATGTGAGTTGTTGCCACTGCCGTAGACCACGAACGTTTGTCTGACATGTAGGTAATAGCATAAAGTGAGAGTTTGTGTTTAGCCACGTAGTTTGAACACGGGGCAGGTGGTTGTAGTGTCGTAACGTTTGGCTCATCTTGCTATAGACTGTCATCTCCTCCCTACTCCTGTTTCCCTGTGACTACCAATGCGAATGCTGGACATGGAGGTAGGCCTCTTACAGTAGCAACATTGCAATAGCTATGGTCAAACACTCAACTAATGTGAGCAGACTAAGTTAGCTATACGGGCCAAACAACAGCATGCAGCGTCTATAATTTTCGCTCCCTTGTTTTTATAGCTGACACACTTCCCTCCTCTGCTCCTGTTCCCCTGGGCTAGCTCACATTGTGGAAAAGGCCGAGGTAGGCATTGTTTATTGTTCTAACAGTGCAACGGTCCTATTTTAAATATGTATCTGGTACAATGTTTTCTTTTTTACATGTCGCTTGACTTATGAACAATTAAACTTCATAAACTGTTGTGTATTGTTATGAAATGCGACATAACCATGGACCAGGGTGTTAAACGTTTCTCTCTGTTGTAGATCACAGCTGGCTGTCTATTACAGTTTGACCACTGTTTTCCCCCATTAGAGTTTCTTTTGGTATTAGTCAGTGTTAAACTAACAGCACGTCAAAGTTGGATGTACGGTATGCTTGTTTGTGTTGGTTTATTTTCTTTGTGTTGTATGCTTGTCTGAGTGTGATACACTGGTGCATTTACACTGTTTGCCAGGGTCTGTTACCCGACCAGGTGTAGTGCTGTTGCCATCCCTGAGCTCATATTAGCAGCCAGTTAGCGATTTCAGACTGTTACTCCGAGGCTATTGAGACTTATCCCTCCCCCCGGTAGTATTAGTTTTTAATGGGTTCTTGTAACCCCTGACTTAGCTTATCCACACGGGAGACTGTTACTCCTGGGGCATAGGGGTCTATCTATGCCCCAGGTGGTATTAGTTCATATTGAGTTCTTTGTGACTCCCAACCTAGTTTCTCCACACAGTAGACTGTTACTCTTGGGCCATAGGGGTCTATGTCCCAGGTAGTACTAGTTCATTATAGCTTCTGCTATTCATTGTAGCTGTATCGGTAGCACTCCACTGGCGCTGAATAGCGTGTTTGTTTTGTTTTTGTTTTGTCTTGTATTGTTTCCTTTATTGAATGCCCCCTCCTTCCCCCTGTTTGCTAGTATGGCCTGCTAGGTCTATTAGGTAACACAGTTAAGGTACTGTAGGACTGCCGCCTTCCCCTAGTTTGCGGTGAGGGCACATTCTAGTGGTTGAGCGTGTACTGAACACCTATTTATACTCGTGTGGGTTGTATTTAGAAAGCTTGAGTGTTACACTTGTGTTTGTGTGTGTATGGCCATAGATCACTTTTGGGGCTGGGCAGCCATCCGAGGGTTACTGTACCTGTGTTAATTCAGGCCGTGTAGCAGCCACCAATCCACTGGGCATTTAATCTATGGTTATGTGTTATCTTTTGTTTTCTTTGATTATTTTGTGTTGTGTATTGTGATTTTGTTTTTATCGGATTTACCTACTGTACGCCCCTGCCATCCGTTTTAAACAAAGAAAAGAAATAATAAATATAACATTGTTTATACTACTGCCTCTGTCCTCATCCATTTAGTTGGATAAACCTGAGGGCCCTGTCACACATAGACGCCGCATTGATACAAGTTTAATGAGTTAAATATAGTTCACAGGATCACAGGGAAAATGGGACACAGAGTGGCGAATGCAGGTGATGAAGGTGGAGCTCATAAATCAAACATTCAGTCACAGTGTAGCAGATGCCCTGCAGTACTGCAATGAAGAGCTGCACCTTTCTCAGTTCCAGGGGTGTGAGGAGACGGTTCAGTTCATTCAGTCTTCTTGAACAAGGCAGTTGTTCTGGGGAGATACAAAATAATAAATAAATGAATGAAAAGGAATTTGAGAGGCATCTTATTCTTGTTAGGGTAAATGACATGTGAATAATACAGTGTTGGGCAAGCTACTTCAAAATTGTAGTGAGCTAAACTATCAGTTACTCTGCCATGAATAAAACACTACACAAAACTACCACCCAGTCAAATGTATTAGTAGCCCAACACAAACACAGCAGTAGGCTAGTTCACTACATAGGAAGCTATTTTAAATTGTGCTAATTTCACATGACAAGAAAAGTGTAGCTTGTCTGGCTAAGGTACTTGATAAATAAAAAAGTTGAGCTATTGAAAAGTTACTTTATTCAGGAAATAGTGAAGCTAGGCTACCACCAACACTTAGCTTAGTTACTTAGCTAACCTAGTTAATAATTTTAGCAGTTATGCTAACAATGCTAACTAGCATGCTACTAATGTTAACTATGTTAACCATGTTACTTAGCTAATCATTTTTAGCAGTTATGCTAACTGTGCTAACTAGCATGTTAACAATGCTAATATGTTAACTATGCTAACCATGTTACTTTGTTTTACAGTGAAATATTTTAGTGAGGACTTTTATTTTGAAACAGTTTTTGGCAGAGGAATCAGTTGAACAGGATGTGTAGTCTTAAAAGGGCCAGTTTGTATGCTTAAAGCCTGAAGACTGGCAGTTGATCCAGGTGGCCTGAACACCTGGCATAGGATTCTAATTGCGGCTCTATTGTGATGTCATCAGCCTATGTTAAGTCTATGGGGAAATTTTGATAGTTTTTAATTAATAGTTTAAAAAGTATAAAAGTTACAAAGCTGAAAAATACAAAGCTCACATCACATGTCCTAAGTAAGACCTACGTAACATAGTTTGAATGAAGTTTCTACGTTGAACGGTTGAAGCTGCATTAACTGCAGAATAATAGAATAGAATAATAATAAGAAGACTTAACTGCAGAATAATAGCATAGAATAATAATAAGAAGACTTTTGGAAAAACAGTACAGTGCATTTTCATGAAAACGCAATTCCAGGGAATTACTAGTGCATGAAAATGCAAAACATATGGTGTGAAATATATTGTTAAAACAGATGATGTGCTAATTGGCAACCAACATGATGAGGTTTAATATAGTTCAAATGACTGAACTAGGTAGATGAGGTTTAATATAGTTGGAATGACTGAACTAGGTAGATGAGGTTTAATATAGTTGGAATGACTGAACTAGGTAGATGAGGTTTAATATAGTTGGAATGGCTGAACATACACAGAGTGCATTTTCATGCAATCTAATAAGAAGAAATCGGATAACAATAGACTCTAATAATATTAAGAATAATTCGGATAACAGTAGAGTGTATTTTCATGCACTCTAATAAGAAGACTTGGAATAACAGTATAGTGCATTTTCATGCACTATAATAAGAAGACTTGGAAGAACAATATAGTGCATTTTCATGCACTATAATAATAGTAAGAAGAAGAAGCCTAGGAAGAACAGTACAGTGCATTTTCAGGCGTAATTATAGATATAGTCACCTATAAATGAAACAGAGGGCGCTTGTTTTATTGAGCAGGTCTTGCATAGAAGCCATTATAAGGCCGTATCTGTGTATTATTTGACATTTTAGGCTATGGCATACCTGTCAACATTTAGCTTTCCAAAAACGGGAGATTTTTTTTCGGGGGGTGGGGGGGAGGTGATAATACCGGATCTGTGTTTGCATATTTACTACGTTTCATACACGTGTTTCAACACTGCATTTCGGTCGTTGCTTTTACCTTACCATTACCTTACGCATGCCAGTTAATGTATCCACCAGCTGCCTGTCTGCAGCCTACTTCCAAAACTCCAAAGGTGCTTGCTGTCAGATTTGGTTCCGAGGGCACAAGTTCAGTGTATCAACAACACTCAATAACAGTTTATGTCATGTGTTAATCAATTAAATTCCCAACAATTTCACAACAGCTAGTTCTGGAGTAGGCCATTCAACTAGCCCTCTTGCTGGGTTGCCAGGTTTTAGCCTATGACAAAACAGTTGAAATTGAAACTAAGTGATCGTATGTGTAGGGTGTATTTCATACACAATCTGGCAACCTGAATGGATCAATGATTTTAAAATGAAGTTTGATGGGTATGCAAATTACGGGAGTTTTCCGGGAGAAATAACAAAACGGGAGGGTGCTGGGAGATGACCTTGAAATACGGGAGAAACCCGGGAAAAACGGGAGTGTTGACAGGTATGGGCTATGGTATGTTTATTTTTTCTTCAAACAGGATGTTAGTGTGACGTGGGACATTTTAAATTATTTGCTAGGTAGATGAGGTTTAATATAGTTGGAATGACTGAACTGGGTAGATGAGGTTTAATATAGTTGGAATGACTGAACAGTTAAATAGGTGGATAGTTTAAAAGGTTAAATTATTTGCTAGGTAGATGAGGTTTAATATAGTTGGAATGACTGAACTAGGTAGATGAGGTTTAATATAGTTGGAATGACTGAACAGTTAAATAGGTGGATAGTTTAAAAGGTTAAATTATTTGCAAGGTAGGCCTAGATGAGGTTTAGGCAATTATAGTTGGAATGACTGAACAGTTAAATAGGTGGATAGTTTAAATGGTTAAATGATTTGCTAGGTAAATGAGGTTAAATTATGTTGTGGACAGAGGAAACAGAACAAGATGTATAGTCTTGAGAATGAGACTGTAGCCTATATCTATGCTTTAAAGCCTGAGAAACTGACAGTTGATGCAGGTGGCCGGAACACCTGGCCTAGGATTCTAATTGCTTAAGTGCTCTATTATGATGTCATCAGCCCATGTTAAGTCTATGGGGAAATTTTGAATAGTTTTTTTTTAATTAATAGTTTAAAAAGTATAAAAGTTACAGAGATGATAAAAAAAGCCCACATGTCCTAAGTAAGACCTACACAACGCAGTTTGAATGAAGTTTCTATTTTCGGTGCCGTTTAAGTAGTCTATATGTAGCCAGTTCACCTTGTTTCTCTGTCTTTTCCCCATGTCTCCCTGTTTTTCCCTACATGTCCCACACTGGCCTGCTCCCGCTAACTAGGGGGGGCGTGGTGATTAGTTACACACCGGAGTTCGTTCGCACTGATAAGCGTTGTAAGCTCTGCCTGTTTAACCCCCTAGCGCGTTGGATTCAGTCATCAGGTATGTTGCAATACTCCCGTTTACTGCCGGACTAATAACATGGTTTAATCAATGTTTGTCTTCACCTGTAGCTTCGCGGTCACCGGCTAGTCTACTCCTGCTGCCCGTGTGTTAGACACCATCCCTTATTCATTCTAGGTATGCACCTATGTTTGTCTTAAATCTCTCGTAGTTTATTTTCTGTTTTGAGTCGTAACACTTTCTCTTGTATGGCTGCAGCTGAACGTGGGTGAGTGCTCTCCATACGGCGCTTTGTGCACTAATCGTAGTTACGAACATAGGTATGTACGATGCTTGCTTTAATGGGTAACTTTCTAGGCGGCAGTAGAAGGCTTTATGTTCAATGTCTTTTCTGTCCTGTCCAGGTAGCGCGGCCTTTTCCATCTACGCGGGGTGCATAGCGTGGGTCGTGCTGCTGTCTTGTCTGTAGTTATTTTATTTTGGTGTAGCCTAATTGTGTGCCGTTTTTCAAGTACGTTTTGTGTCTTGTTTCTTTTTGTGGGCATTAACTTAGTGTCTACGTCTGCCTGTGTTTGGGTTTATTTGGCGTTTGTCAGCCTGCATGTTGCTTGCCGCATTAGTAGAGAGGAACGGGGCATAAGTGGCATATGCTTCATCCTGGTAACTGCTTAGGTTCTGTCTGGTGCTGGCTGTCATTTGCGTGTGTTTTGTATTTCTTTTGTCCTGGTGTGCCTGCATTATCTACCATAACGTCTGTATTGGCTTACTGTATTTTTGCCCCCCTTGTGGTGCTGTTTTGTTTGTTTGGCAGATGTGGGGCCCTCTTTGAGGGAGGCTAGTCACCTGGTGGTGGGACCCTGTAGCTGCACATTTGTGGTGTCATTGTTGCTTGCGGTGGGCTGCTGTGTCACTGGTAAGTCACTTTCTTGCAGTGTGTATGCACGTGTGATGGCTGGAACTTAGAACACACCTCCAGTTAGTCTGTCTCCCTCAGGTAAGCCCCCATCTGCTGTATCTTTCTAGCTCCAGTGGAGCCTGGCCCCACTTTAGAAATCACCTGTTCATATTGTATCATAATAAAAGATAACAATAATAAATATTTTTGTACTTTCATAACCTCTGACTTGTTTCAGGTATTATTGCAGGACACTCCTCCCTTCCCCCCTTTGGTTATTTAATAAACTTATGATTTGACTGGAATTCACGTTGTCTGCTTGGTGCTTTCGGACCTGTGTCAAACCTTCCTTAGCAAATTCTCTTCAAGAAGTCCCAGGGTACTAAGCCCAGGGTGGCGTAGTCAAGCTACTGGGAGTGGCTTATAGCCTCTCTCTCTTTCCCTCCTTACTGCTCTGGTCACATATAGTATACTACTTAAACGGCACCGACAATCAAAAAATCCAGTGGAAACTAGATGGCAGAAGTGTGTAGGCCAATCTGCCCACCAGCTTTTTCTACTTCGCTACCTACAGATGTTTTACCGGTATGATATTCCGAAACGCCATGTTATTTCCCATAGACAATCGACGCCCGGAAGTTGGATGGATATGGAAGTTACGGAGGCGGGACTTATTCTGGAGAGGTCTACCTGAACAATGCTGAAATCAAATCACATTCTTGCCTGTTCCGTATATAATGCGTTATCAATAATGATGATAGTAGGCTAATAAAAGGAATGTAGCCTAGGCTACCTCTCCCTGGTGCACTCATCACCTACTCCTGAACAATGCTGAAATCAGATCTCGAAATTCGCCTGTCAACATCACATATATTGCGTTATCATAATAATAATTGAAGGAATGTAACTTAGGCTACCTCTCGCTCTAGATGCACCCATTATCACAATGAGACATTAACACATTATGAACACAAAGAGGCTACTTCAAAACTTTTATTGACGGGTCATAATTACAGGTTTCTGGTTCATACTTTTTGGTGTGAGGCGGGTGTGAAGACTCAATAGAAATTTAATTGAGGACATCTGTACGCATAACTCTCTTACCATGGCACTGCTGTGTTTAGAAAAATGTCTACTTTTGTATTGCACAGAGGAGGCTCCTTCATTGAGGAAAGGGAGGAACACCCTCCCTAAAGGTATATAAAATATATATAAAGTGAATTTCTAATCTGATAAATTACTATTTGAACACTTTGAATGAACAAAATCGTTCCCATAGGTCAAAATGCCAACAGCACCCCCTATCGCAATTGAAAATTACTGTATGGAGGAGCTTCCTCCTCAAGCCCCCCATTGAAGTCCATTATAAACGCCTCAGACCCCAGGGGCTCGTGAATCACGTCGTTTTCAATGGCCAAGGGAGGTAGCTCCTCTGTACAGTAATTTTCAGTTGCGATAGGGGGTGCTGTTTTTAGCGGCAACGGTGAACTAAGGAGCAGCTAGCTGCTCTGCAAGCAAGAACATTATCTGCAGTCATACCACTAAGAATCTTGTGTTGAACGGAAAGCTTGTGTTTTTTGCTCCTGAAATGAACAGTACAATGGAATCAGAGGACAATGTCCATCTTTTATACATTCAAATACAGTGCAACGGTTAGGATCAAAGCAGGAAGACCAGTTACAAAAATGAAAGATGGTAAGGCTAGTGTAGGCTACTGAATGCCACGTAGTATGACAAATAGACTAGCCTACTCATGACTAACTGGTAACGTTAGCACTGGTCTGTCACATAGACTGTATATATAGAACTGGACAGTGTGGTTGCATTCAGCAGTGTTCTATGGAATTGAAGCATAGAGGAATTGGCCATCTTGGAAAATTTGCAACCAATTTGAAGTGCGGCTGCGCAGCAGAAGTTGAAGCATGCGCAGTGAAGAGGAGTCGTGGTCAGGCATGCCCACTCAGTGAGTTAAACACGCCCCTTGTCGATAGAAACCCACCCCCTTGTCCTTTCCACAACACAGGTCGATAATGAGGTCGACTCGGCGCCGAAGGCTAGCTGGCTGGATGAATTTAGCGGCTGTGAGTTAGCTAAACAGCACAAACAACAGTCTTCGGCTTGTTCTTTGCTGGTAAGTGTTGTGTATCAACTGAAACGTTTTTTTTTCTATTGTTGTTCTTAAATACGTCTAAGAGAGCTTATTATGTTAATTACAGACTGTGAGAAATTAGTATGGTGAATACTAATCAGCTAACAACAGAAATACGGACAGCGAATTACATGCTAACGTTAGCAGCTACATTAACGTTACTGGAAACTGTAGGCTAAGTTAGTCATTGAGGTGAAGATTAGCAAACAGCTCCCGTAAGAGTCGATGCATGTTTAGTCGGTTTTATTACAGTGCATGAAAATGCACTGTACTGTTATTCCAAGGCTTTTTACAGTGCATGAAAATGCACTGTACTGTTCTTCCTAGGCTTTTTACATTGCATGAAAATGCACTGTACTGTTCTTCCAAGGCTTTTTACAGTGCATGAAAATGCACTGTACTGTTATTCCAAGGCTTCTTCTTCTTCTTCTTCTTCTTCTTCTTCTTCTTCTTCTTCTATTCTTATTTTTCTTCTTCTTCTTCTGTTCTTCTTCATTGTTCTTCTTCTTCTTCTTCTTCTTCTATTTTCTTCTTCTTCTTTTTCTTCTTCTTCTTCTTCTTTCTTCTTTTTCTTCTTCTTTATTTCTTTTATTCTTCTTCTTATTCTTTCAATGGCTATTTCTTCTTCTTCTTCTTCTTCTTCTTCTTCTTATATTCTTCTTCTTCTTCTTCTTCTTCTTCTTTCTTCTTCATCCACTATTTCTTTATTCAGCCTTTTATTCTTCTTTATTTATTTTTTTACAATCTTTTTATTTTATTTATTTTAAAATTCTTTCTTTATCTGTTTCTTTTCTCTTTCTTTTATTTCAGTGCATGCTATTTAGCTACTGTACTTCTTCTTCTTTCTTCTTCTATTTCTTCTTCTTCTTCTTCACTTACTCTTCTTCTTCTTCAGCCTCTTTTTATTCTTCTTCTTCTTCTTCTTCTTTATTTCAACCGCTTCCGAGAAACTTCATTCAAACTATGTTACATAGGTCTTACTTGGGACATGTGGGCTTTGTATTTTTTCAACTTTGTAACTTTTATACTTTTTAAACTATTAATTAAAAACTAGTCAAAATTTCCCCATAGACTTAACATGGGCTGATATCACAATAGAGCCGTTAAGCAATTAGAATCCTATGGCAGGTGTTCGGGCCACCTGGACCAACTGCCAGTCTCAGGCTTTAAGCATACAAACTGGCCCCTATTAAGACTACACATCCTGTTCAACTGCTTCCTCTGCCAAAAAACTGTTTCAAAATAAAAGTCCTCACTACAATATTTCACTGTTAAACAATTTAACGCTTTTAAACTACTGAACTTTTTAACTGTTCAGCCATTGTAACTGTTACTTGTCATCAACTATGACTCCTACCCACTGTAGCTAGTTAGCTAAGTTAGCTAAGTAACATGGTTAAGATAGTTAGCATGTAGCATGTTAGCAGTAGTTAGCATTTTTTTAGCAAAACTGTTAAAATGATTAGTTAAGTTAGCTAAGTCACATGGTTAAGATAGTTAGCATGCTTAGCATCTTTGGTTAAGATTTTTTAGCAAAACTACTTATAATGATTAGCTAAGTTAGCTAAGTCACATGGTTAAAGAAAGTTAGCATGCTAAGCGTGTTAGCATTTAACTTTTAACTGTTCAGCCATTGTAACTGTTACTTGTCATCAACTATGACTCCTACCCACTGTAGCTAGTTAGCTAAGTTAAAATTTAAGTCACATGGTTAAGATATAAGTTAGCATGCTTTGGATGTTAAGATCTTTTTATTTTGAAAACTGCTTAAAATGATGAGCTAAGTCAGTAAAAAATAGCATTGTTAAGATGTTAGTTAGCATAGTTAGCATAACTGCTAAAAATGATTAACTAAGTTAGCTAAGTCACATGGTTAGCATACTTACAAGATTTTAACATTGTTAGCAGATGCTAGTTAGCATAGTAACTTGGTTAAGCATTATTATCTTTGTTAATATAGTTAGCATAACTGCTAGCCAACATTAGAGCCATTCCAAGTGTCAGTTATCGTCAACTATCTACCTAAACTAGATAAAAATATTTATACGTACAAAATATGACCGCCCGCTCGGTCCTGTACATCCGTTCCGAAAAAATAAATCTCACACTTCAATTTGTCTCCATATTTTACTCCATCCCCACTCTTGAAACTTTTGTGTATGCTTGTTTGGCATGCCTGAGTGTGTGTGTGTCGCGACTGCACAGAAAGTACCCTACTGGTGCTGAAAAGGTGAATAGATTGTAGAATAGCCAAAGAAGATGTAGAATTGTTATAAAACCTTTAAAAATCTCTAAACAATCACAAGTAGGGCAGTTCATCACAGTTCATCCATTGCAACTGGATTGATGAAAGGTCACTTACACCTGTAGGCTACATTGTATTTGGGGAAAAGCAAAGGTATCAGCATAATGTTATTTATTTATTTATTTTTTATGTATTTATAAACAAAAAAAACATCTCTGTCAGTTCCATGTCAAGTTTTCAACAGCTATCAAAAACAAAGGTCATTTTTTTGGATGGATGGATTTTTTGTGAATGTTTCTTCTTCTACATAAGATTTTAGTCATCTTTAGTTCATGTAATACTTTATTGTCAATGCACAAATTAAGTAACAGTAGTCTGAAACGTTATTGTTAATGCACAAATTAAGTAACAGTAGCCTAGTCTGAAACGAAATGCTGTTTTACATCTAACCAGTGGTGCAAATAACTGACATGTCCAAATGGGCCTTGATGAAATGCGCCGCTAGACTGTTCATACACATTTTAACGGGCCAAAGTTGAAGAGCTTTTGTCCGTTATTGTTAGTGCAATATAGGCTGATTCATGTTCCTTGCATTGTTTAACTGAGGTCCATGGCTAGTCTGGCTTTCATCAGACCAAGCTCAATCTTTTAAGAAATCAAAAAATAAATAGCGGGCAGATCAGGCTGGGTTCACCCAGCCTAGTCCATAGGCACCCGATATTGTTTAATTTTTCCGATTGAGATATACACGCTCTAGCTATTCTAAATGCAAAATGCATCAGGGAGTTATGACAAAACGGTAACTAACAAACTAGATCCCAATAGAAAGTTGTTAGCTTCCCTAAGCTACAGGTAGGATTATAAGGTAGGCCTATTGACAACATAAATTGTCAATAGGCTATGCTGGCGACACAAATAAAATCTCCTTTGAAACCAATGGCTTACGCCTTTACAGTATCAAAGCGGACTTAAACTGTCATATCGCGGGCGAAAAGTTGTAATAACATTCACGCAGCTCCATGAGTCAAGGAAAGCCAATGAAGTAGCCACTTCTAAATGGGACCCACTACACAGTAGCTTAAGGTGTTTTGCTAAAGCAGCCATAATGAAATGAAGGTGTCATTGTTTGATATTTCACACACACGCGTTTTTTTTTCACAGACTACAACTACCAAGCTGTAATCAAAGCACATCGATTCCCCTCTCACACCCTGCACGCACTTAAAACAAAATAAAACAGGCGCCTCAGTCTCACGCATGTATAGGCAAAACTGTATCAGACCGGTGTAACGTTGGTAAATCTTCCATTGCACAGAATGATTTTGTAGCACGTGCAATAAATGACAGTCGAAGATACAAACAGTGCTGCTATACATTTGTGTTGATATAACCGCATTTATAGTTTTTCACAAATGCAATAAATCAAATGCCTCCATCACTTTCAACCAACGCTAACGGTAACATTACCTAGGTCCTTATTGATATTACAAGATTAACGTGAACAGCAAAAAAACCAAGCATGTCCGATAAACATCCTCAGATTTATTTCGGCTTCAAGAAGAAATGGGAATTAAACTTCATGTGAACATCGTCCTATCCTTATTAGATGTTCGCTGCGGTAAATTACAGTCCTTGTATGAAGCGTCCCATTGTTTTTTCCAACCCACTTTTAACTTCCAACAAAATTACGTCCTCACTGCAACGATCATGCATCTAGTGGACAAACGACTACTTCATCCAATACTGAAAAAATGCAGCCATGATGATGATGATGAATATTTATTTTGGCTTTCTTTAATCCTACTGATTTTCATTTTTTTTACGGGGCAAATCACAAATGAGTGATTATGAGCCGTAGGTTGATGTGGGCCCTGAGACCAACATACCATAAAAGATTCACAGAGAACTGTGTCTGCCTCTACCCTCCTTTCTCGGGGGTCCAGTCCAGCGGGGCTGCAGATGAAAACGAAAAATGACGGTTCCATGCTATCCATGTGGGGTACATGCTCACCAAGTTTTGTGTACCCGGTCTTTCAGTGTCCCGAATCCTTGTTGGTGTATGTCACTAAATGTACACATAAATTATTTTATTGTAAGGCCCCCATGAACGAAAAGTACACAAAACTTGGCATGCATTCAGAGGGTGTCATAATGATCCTACACTTTTAATTTCGTGCAGTTTTGACCTTGTCAGCCAGAGATATTGAGATGAAAACACCTAATTTTTGCTTTTTAATTTTTAACTAGGGGGCATATACATGAAATAAGTGGTAATGGGATGGGTTGACATGCCCCTTAAGACCAACATACAAAAAAAAGGTGGACCTCCCTAGGCCCTACGGTTCTCGAGATATTCACAGAAAACTGTCTCCGGCCACCTACAGGCCAGTTGGTGTATAGTAACATAAATTAATTTATTGTGTGGCCCCCCCATGAACGGAATTCCACTAAACTTGGCGTGCATACAGAGGGTGTCATAATGATCCTACACTTCCAATTTAAAATTGCAGTTTTGACTATGTTAGGTCACAGATACCTTCAATTACCACCTCATTTTTTACTTTTTGTGTTTAACTAGGTGGCGTATACATGAAATGAGTGGTTATGGAATGGGTTGACATGGCCCCTTGAGATCAACATACAAAAAAAAATGGTCCTCCTAAACCCCACGGTTTTCGAGATATTCACAGAAAACTGTGTCTGCCCTACCTCCTTGGGGGTCCAATTCAGCTGGGGGCTACAGATCAAAACGAAAAACGATGGTTCCATGCTATCCATGTGGGGTTACATGTCCACCAAGTTTAGGTGTACCCCGGTCTTTCAAGTGTCCCGGAATCATTGACGGAAATTTGGGTATTAAAAAAGAAAAAAAAAAAAAAAAAAATCTGACTAAACCTATATGACCGCTTCGCTTAAGCTGTGGCGGCGGTCATAATAATTTAAACCATTTAAACTATCCACTTATTTAACTGTTCAGTCATTCCAACTATATTAAACCTCATCTACCTAGCAACCAATATAGTTTGTTTTACTCTGTATGATATTTTACATCATATTTTTGCATTTCATGCACTGTATTTCCTTCAGGAAATGCTTTTCTAGTTACAGTGCATGAAAATGCACTGTACTGTTATTCCAAGGCATTTTATTATTATTATTACAGTGCATGAAATGCACTGTACTGTTATTCCAAAGATTTTATTACAGTGCATGAAAAATGCACTGTACTGTTATTCCAGGCTTTTTTTTACAGTGCATGGAAATGCACTGTACTGTTCTTCCTAGGCTTCTTCTTATTCTTCTTCTTCTAACGCCGCTTAATGCAGCTTCAACCGCTTAACGTGAAACTTCATTCAAACTATGTTATTTAGGTCTTACTTAGGACATGGGTGCTATGTATTTTCAGCTTTTGTAACTTTTATACTTTTTTAAACTATTAATTAAAAAACTGTTCAAAATTTCCCCATAGACTTAACATGGGCTGATGACATCACAATAGAGCGTTAAAGCAATTAAGAATCCTATGGCAGGTGTTCGGGCCACCTGTCCCAATCCGCCATTCTCAGGCTTTAAGCATACAAACTGGCCCTATTAAGACTACACACCCTATTCAACTGCTTCCTCTGCCAAAACTGTTTCAGAATAAAAGTCCTCACTACAATATTTCAATTGTTAAACAATTTAACCTTTAAACTACTGAACCTTTTTAACTGTTCAGCCATTGTAACTGTTACTTGTCATCAACTATGACTCCTACCCACTGGAGCTAGTTAGCTAAGTTAAAGCTAAGTCACATGGTTTAGCATACTTAGCATTTTAACATTGTTAGTCAAAGTCAAAAGTCAAAGTCAGCTTTATTGTCAATTTCTTCACATGTTCCAGACATACAAAGAGATCGAAATTACGTTTCTCACTATCCCACGGTGAAGACAAGACATATTTTACCAATTTTTAAGTCCACAGACAAACATAACATTCAAGTAAACAAAAAAATGAAGTAAATAAGTAAATAAGGGGCACATATAATAATGAAAAAAATAAAACAGCAAAATTTTTTGTTGAAATTGTGCATGACAGTCAATCAAAAAAACTAGTGCAAAAGTCAGGCCAATAAGAGGCTTGGGTAGTTCTGTTTGACCTGAGTAATAAAGAAAGTGGCATAGTGGTGCAAGTTATGTAAGAGCAGCAGAGGTGTTGTGTTTTCAGGACAACAACACCAAGTTGTAAAAGTGTACAAGGGTGTGCAAGTGTGCAAGTGGAGTAGTGCAGGTGGCCATTGGCCGGGTCCAATGTCCAGGATGTTATGTAGCTGAGGGTGGAGGGGAGAGGAGGAGAGAGTTCAGCATCCTTACAGCTTGGTGTATGAAGCTGTTGGTGAGTCTGGTAGTCTTGAGGGCGCAGGCTTCTTGTACCTCTTCCCAGAGGGCAGTAGATCAAACAGATTGTGAGCGGGTGACTTGCATCACTCACAATTTTTGGTCGCCTTCGCGGGGTGAGGTGGTGGTGTAAATGTCCTTCAGGGGAGGAGTGAAGCACCAATGATCCTTCCAGCTGTGTTCACTATGCGCTGCAGGGCTTTCCTGTTGTATTCAGTGCAGCTTCCGCCCCACAGCGATACAGCTGGAGAGGATGCTCTCAATGGTGCCTCGGTAGAATGTGGTCATGATGGCTGGTGGAGCATTTGCTTCAAGCCTGAGTTTCACTAGGGAAGTACAGGCGGCTGAGAGCTCTTAAGCCAGTGATGCAGTGTTGGTGGTCCAGGAGAGGTCTTCACTGATGTGCACCCCCAGGAATTTGGTGCTGCTCGCTCTCTCCACCACAGCACCGTCGATGGTCAGTGGCAGGTGTTGGGTGTGACCTTCCCGAAGTCAACAACAATCTCTTTGGTCTTTGCTGACGTTCAGCAGGAGGTTGTTGTCCCTGCACCTCGTGGTCAGATGGTCGACCTCCAACCTGTATTGAGTCTCGTCGCTAAGCCCTTGGTGATGAGACCCACCAGAAAGTTGTGTCGTCAGCAAATTTCACTATGTGATTGTTGCTGTAGGTTGCAGTGCAGTCATGCGTCAGCAGGGTGAAGAGGGCAGCGGACTGAGCACGCACGCGCCTTGGGGGCCCCTGTGCTCAGTGTGATGCTGCTTGAGGTATTGTTGCCAACACGTACTACTTGGGGCCTCTGACAGACGAAGTCCAGTAGCCAGTTGCAGAGGTAGGTACTGAGTCCCAGTTTGTCGAGTTTGCAGATGAGTTGTTGTGGTATTATGGTGTTGAATGCAGAACTGAAGTCTATAAACAGCAATCTCACATATGAGTCTCTTTTTTCCAGGTGGGTGAGGGCTGGGTGGAGGGCAGAGCAGATTGCATCCTCTGTAGACCGCTTGGCTCGGTATGCAAACTGGAAGGGGTCCAGTTAGCATGCTAGTTAGCATAGTAACTTGGTTAACATTATTATCTTTGTTAATATAGTTAGCATAACTGCTAGCAAACATTAGAGCCATTCCAAGTGTCAGTTATTGTCAACTATCTACCTAAATAATTTAACCATTTAAACTATCCACTTATTTAACCGTTCAGTCATTCCAACTATATTAAACCTCATCTACCTAGCAACCAATATAGTTTGTTTTTACTCTGTATGATATTTGACATCATATTTTTTGCATTTTCATGCACTGTATTTCCTTCAGGAAATGCTTTTCTAGTTCTTCTTATTCTTCTTCTTCTAATCTGCAGCTTCAACCGTTAACGTAGAAACTTCATTCAAACTGCGTTATGAGGTCTTACTTAGGACATGTGGGCTTTGTATTTTTCAACTTTTGTAACTTTTACTTTTTTTAAACTATTAATTAAAAAAAAACTACTCAAAATTTCCCCATAGACTTAACATGGGCTGATGACATCACAATAGAGCCGTTAAGCAATTAGAATCCTGTGGCAGGTGTTCCGGCCACCTGGATCAACTGCCAGTCTCAGGCTTTAAGCATACAAACTGGCCCCTATTAAGACTACACATCCTGTTCAACTGCTTCCTCTGCCAAAAACTGTTTCAAAAATAAAAGTCCTCACTACAATATTTTACTGTTAAACAATTTAACCCCTTTAAACTACTGAACTTTTTTAACTGTTCAGCCATTGTAACTGTTACTTGTCATCAACTATGACTCCTACCCACTGTAGCTAGTTAGCTAAGTTAAAGTCACATGGTTTGGCATAGTTTAGCATGTTAGCATCTTTAGTTATAGTTCATTTTTTAGTTATGCTAATGCAAGGCTAAGTAACATGGTTAGCATAATGTTAGTTAGCATAGTTAGCATAAAAAAATGATTAGCTAAGTCACATGGTTAGCATACTTAGTATTTTAACATTGTTAGCATGCTAGTTAGCATAGTAACTTGGTTAACATTATTATCTTTGTTAACATAGTTAGCATAACTGCTAACAAACATTAGAGCCATTCCAAGTGTCAGTTATCACAACTATCTACCTAAATAATTTTAAACCATTATTTAACTCATTCCAACTATTTAAACCTGTTCCAGTCAATTATTTACCAATAAACTATATTATTTAACCTCATCTACCCAACATATTAAACCAATATAGTTTGTTTTTTTTACTCTGTATGATATTTGACATCATATTTTTTGCATTTTCATGCACTGTATTTCCTTCAGGAAATGCTTTTCTAGTTAGTTTTTGCTGTTTTCAAATATCTCAATCTGAATGTATGCCATCTCAACATGGATTAACCATTGACTGTACATGGAGATTACACAGTCAGTACAGTTTATGATGTGATAAAGCAACGTAAGTTAACGTTATATGAAGCGTGGACCTCATCAACTTGTCATATTAATGTAACTACTAGCCAGTTTGCCAACGTTGCATTTTTTCTAACGTTAGCAACAAAGACACCTCCATTAGAGCTACATCTGTAACGGTAGGTCGGTAGTTGTAGACCGCATAAGTGAATGATCGATAAATGCAACGCCTGCATTAAACACTATGCCAAGAACCAGTCACAAATTCCCAGGGATATCGGGTGAATATTAAGAAAAAGTAACACCTCAATTTGTCATCTAACGTCCATGATCAGTCATACTGATAACGTTATTTTCAAGCTGACGCAAGTTGATAACATTCACAAATTTAAATATAGAATTTAATATTAAAATCGCATGTTTAAACGTGTAGTTAACATTAGATAGGCAGTGACATTTATTGCACACATATATTTAATTAATTGGTATTACTAGTGGTGTTGAGTGCCTCATTATATGCTTTGTAATATTGTAAAATTGTCTGACTAACTTTATTGTAACTTTCCTTTTGCAGATAAGGTATGGGTGATGGCTGAATGTACTGGAGGTGGCGGCAGGGAGGTCTCCATTAGTCTGCAAGGGAATGCCTAATGAAGTGGTTTGGCTGGGGTGGTCTGAGGTGGCATGTCCTCCCCCTTTCTCCAAGTTCCCAGACATTCATCTCCCTGACACCACCACTGTCACTGGATCAACCTGAAGCCCCTTATACATGGGACAGGGGCACAGCACCAAAACACATGACTTTCAAACACACCAAGATAGGTCTGCCGCTGCTCTGGAACCTTTCTTGACATCATTCATACTTGAGGCTGCACACATCACTTTTGTTTCTATTTTCTTGGGTTTAAACTTCAACTTTCTTGTATGTCCTGTGCATTTAACCAGTGGTGTAGTCATAGACTATGGTGGGTACCACTGCCTATTTTAATTGTGTTATACTGAGATATTTTTTAACAGTGTAGTCCTACACATAGATGTTTAAACTGCCTTGGTATTTAACAGTAGCCTACACACAGAAGAACATTAATATCAGAATAATTATTGGTTGATACTAAATCAATTTTGAATGTTTTATTTATTTTGTTTGAAGTATCATTCAGAATGCTGCCTGGTCTTCAATCAGCCTAAGAGGACACATGCAACCCCTCTCCTAGTTACTCTCGTTGGCTCCCTATAGTAGCCAGAATTAAATTTTAATCTCTCACTTTGGCCTATAGGACACAGACTGGATCTGCTTCTTGTTATTTTGATTCAGCAGATCAAGATGTACATCCCCAACCCGCCCACTGCAGTCTTCTGCTGAGCTGCCTGTTATGTCTCCAGTCTTTAAACGCTTAGGTCAAATTCAAGACTCTTTCCCTCAGTGGTTCCATGTTGGTGGAATGAGTTGCCCAGTGCTCTTCATTCCTGTAATAGTTTTGGTCTTTTAAGAGTGGTCTAAAGGCAAATCTGTTCAACATGCACTTAGTTCATTAAAGCTTCTTAAGTGTTATGGTTTGTATAGTACTGTGTTATTTTCATTAGGCTGTTGATTAATTTGACATTGTTTTTTTATTGATATTCTCCTTAATGTAGTGTTACCATGTTATTGTTGGCATTGTTATTTATTATTGCCCCCCCTCATTTTTTTTCATTGTTTGTTTCATTAGGCTATTGATTGATCCCTGTTAAATGTAAGTATTATATTGTTTTGTATATGGCTTTGGACAAAAGTGTAACCTAGCCATCATAATGTGGTATTTTCTTATGCACTTGAAGCAAAAAATAAAAATATGTTTCTTTAAATGTAGTACCACTTTAAACACATGACTCACTGAACAGCAAAGTAGCTTCCTGATTATGTGTACAATGTCTACAGAGTATCCTGATGTAGTAGGTCTATGTTCTCATATTTTTACAGCTGACATGAAGCAATATTACATTTTTGATTTATAATGGAGCACCCTCTCTGGTGAAATACTAGTACTAGCAACCCTGTGGTAGAGTCATACGATTACAGACATATTGAGAGAGCCTATGATGAGTTGTCACAGTTTTCAATTTAGGCGATATTGAAATGGGGTATGCGTCACTGGGAGGATTTACACATCACTGGCAAGACCTGATCAAATCATACCAATGCAAAATGTTTCTCCAGCAGTGCAATGCGAGGGTGGCAACGATACCTTAACTCAGCATTTTCAGATACCGCTGTTATGAGCATACTAAGCAAATTGTCCATTTGTAACTTTGAATCCCTCCTCACGTTAAGCTATCAGACATCCCAAGTCTCCCGGAAGTTCGGAGTCTCCCACTATATTGATAGCGGCTCCCCTGACCATAAATTAGATAAAATCTCCCAGAATCTAGAGTGAGCGATCAAGAGCGCATCATGCGAGACAGCGTGTGCATCTGAGTGTAAGCAAGACACCTGATTGGCCTGTTTCACAAATCAACCAATCAGTTTTCAGTGTAAGGCGGAGCTTTTATGTCTTTTCTCCCGAACTTAATTAATCAGTTCAGTAGAAACAGGGAGAGTCATGGTAGAGTCAGTGCCTCAAAAAAAGGAAAATGTAACACCCATTTCAAAGTGTAGGCTACCCTTTGTCTCATAAGAGTAAAACATAATGATGGACCTAGTCTTGCCGCTGCACTGTTTGTAAACAGTGACTTTAGCATTGCTCACAGCGGGTTAAATGATTGCAAAAGACATGTTGAGGTGAGTTTAAGTGTCAATTCATGTGCATATTATTCAGGCCATAGCCTACTAGATGGCTAGTTGCCAAGGCTACATGAAAAGACCAAACTACCAAAATCTACATATTTTATTTTCACAATTTCTATCTATAGGCCTTCCTTATTTGTTGTACTGACATTATTGTATAGGCTAAATTTTTTTTTTTTTTTTTTTTTTTTTTGGGGGGGGGGGGCCTCCCCCCGAAATGACTTTTTGCAAGTTGGGATGTCTGAGCTATGGTCCAATATGTGTTCACTAAAAAACAAGTAACGTTATTTGTCTGGCTTATTAATAAATGGTCATACTGAGGTTGTCGACCTAGCAGGCTAGTTGACGTTTATTGCCATTCGTGCAAAACTAAGCAAGAGTTAACGTTAATGAAACTTAACATCGCCTTCTCCCTGTGACAATCACTGGTTACATTAAACCATTTGAAACAAGTAGGAATGTAAATGATCGTGACTATGGCTAACGTTACTTCGGATCAATATAGCAGAGCCCTTTTACTTTACCTATCAACTGGCTAATGCTAGCATGATTTAGCATGCTATAAGCTAATATACTTACCATCTACGAAAGAACAGCACATTTTTTCACTAAGAATCTGTCACAACTAACAACGATATTACAAACAATCACACAATGTATGCCTATCAATATGTATTTAATCAGACTGTGATAAGATATAGCCTAATGATAATAACAGCAACACTTATTTAGGTTAGATTGCGGGTCGATATTAGGTGTCGTTAAAATAAGGTAGCGACAAAGCCGTTGAGTCTGCTGCCAGCCAGCTGTCAATTATAGGTGTAAACACGCCCTTTTAGATTTGTTAAAATAACATTTAAAAATAATTTCAGCGAAAAAGAAAAAAAAATAGTGTGTATTGAAGCATCTTGAAAACTATTTTTTCGAATAAAAAGTTGTAGATGCAAAAATAGTTTTAGGTGAGAAAAGTGACATGGAAAGTTGGCTACTTGCCCATTGAAATACATGGAGATGGGCGGAGTTACGCTTTGTACTGCAACCAGGCACCAGGGGGCTCTGGACTAGCGCTCGCATCACTCTTAACAGACGGCACACTGTCCAGTTCTATATATACAGTCTATGGTCTGTCACAAACGTGGACGGTTCAGGGATTTGGTGATAAAACATTTTCGGATAGTTATGCGTTGTTATAATCATCCAAGTTATGCCTCAACTAAACAATTGTGAAATAATGTTCTCGTTGTTAATATGTTCTTGTTTTCACCGTTCTAACTGTATCTTTGGATGGTTACATTGTTAATGAATGTTTCAGACTATGATCGTGGGGATAATGAGATCATTATGGGGAATAATAAGTCCCTTCAGGGCGCTTAAACTTGTTCGCCCTGAAGGGACTTATTTTCCCATAATGACGGGCGTTCTATACATTATCCCGCTTTTTATCTGACTACTTGCCAAAACGAAAAAATAAACTCCATGATATGTCTCTTTACACTTATTTGTTACCGTTTGCCGTTAGGGGCTTTTGCTGAGAAACAAATAGTTAGCAACACCGCTGAACTTGAATCAAACATTCTTTAGAACACAGCTGATCAACCGTCTGCTTTCACTTTTGAATAAAATTCAATAAAACTCCGTTGCCATTGACACTCATTCTTGTTTTCAGAGGTCCTTTCCCAAGAAATAATGACCGCTAGAACTTTCGGAAATCCCATTCAAGTCAATGGAGCATTCTACTTGCATTGTGAAGAGCCGTATAATAAATTCCTTTAATGACGTCTTCAATAACATTTGCCTTTCGAGTATAAATTCCCACTTAGCTAGCTATTACAACCTGTCTGTAAATTATAGCAATTTGGCTTTAAAAACAATAGCATGTTACAAATAACCACATTTAAGGTCTATTTTTAATGGTAAATAGTTACATGGTTTTATAAAACAAGTGTCTATTTTTAGTATTATAAACTTTTTTGCAAATGTATTACATTGAGCAAAACCTCCAGACTTTCCATAATTTTGCACATCTGGAAAACAGTACTTCATAACTAGACCTACCTATCTTCCCTGACTTCCCAAACCTAATTTTACATTTATTTACATTTACACATTTATTCATTTATTCATTTAGCACTATTTGGGGTTAAGTGCCTTGCTCAAATGCACAGTGGTGGAAGCCAACAACTTCTCTGGCTGCTGCATGCTAGCCTAGCCCCCCCTCAGAATGACAGCATTTATTGCACAACATTGCCAGTTAAAATGCTACATAGTACATACTGCTGCTATAAATGTGTCTGGGTAGGCGGCCTACATACTCGTTCACATATGCCACCAACACCATCACAACCTCACATTTGCCACTAACACCAATCAAGCAGACATTTCTTCCATTTCTTCTATTTTTTTAACCACCGGCCGCCACTGGTATCGCACCAATATTGCTGCCCGAGCTGTCCTCACGGCACCGAGTCACTGTGCAGTGACTGCAAGTCTCTCAGCTATACCAACAGGTGTGCTGTGTGTGTTCTGGTTGATGATAAATGGAGTGATGCAATGGACCAACTTATCAAACTTCCCAGCAGACAGGCTAAAGGGTAACACTCCATAATAAGGTGCCATAACTAGATGTACCGCATAGCGGTACAAAATATGACCGCCGCTCAGTCCTGTACATCCGTTCCGCGAAAATAAATCACACTTCAATTTGTCTCCATATTTTACTCCATCCCCCACTCTTGAAACTTTTGTGTATGCTTGTTTGGCATGCCTGAGTGTGTGTGTCTTGCTGCACAGAAAGTACCCTACTGGTGCTGAAAAGGTGAATAGATTGTAGAATAGCCAAAGAAGATGTAGAATTGTTATAAAACCTTTAAAATCTCTAAACAATCACAAGTAGGGCAGTTCATCACAGTTCATCCATTGCAACTGGATTGATGAAAGGTCACTTACACCTGTAGGCTACATTGTATTTGGGAAAAGCAAAGGGTATCAGCATAATGTTATTTATTTATATATTTTTTTATGTATTTATAAAACAAAAAACATCTCTGTCAGTTCCATGCCGTTTTCAACAGCTATCAAAAACAAAGGTCATTTTTGGATGGATGGATTTTTTTTGTGAATGTTTCTTCTTCTACATAAGATTTTAGTCATCTTTAGTTCATGTAATACTTTATTGTCAATGCACAAATTAAGTAACAGTAGTCTGAAACGTTATTGTTAATGCACAAATTAAGTAACAGTAGCCTAGTCTGAAACGAAATGCTGTTTTACATCTAACCAGTGGTGCAAATAACTGACATGTCCAAATGGGCCTTGATGAAAATGCGCCGCTAGACTGTTCATACACATTTTAATCAGGGCCAAAGTTGAAGAGCTTTTGTCCGTTATTGTTAGTGCAAATATAGGCTGATTCATGTTCCCTTGCATTGTTTAACTGAGGTCCATGGCTAGTCTGGCTTTCATCAGACCAAGCTCAATCTTTTAAGAAATCAAAAAAAAAAAATAGCGGGCAGATCAGGCTGGGTTCACCCAGCCTAGTCCATAGGCACCGATATTGTTTAATTTTCGATTGAGATATACACGCTCTGGCTATTCTAAATGCAAAAATGCATCAGGGAGTTATGACAAAACGCTAACTAACAAACTAGATCCTAATAGAAAGTTGTTAGCTTCCCTAAGCTACAGGTAGGATTATAAGGTAGGCCTATTGACAACATAAATTGTCAATAGGCTATGCTGGCGACACAAATAAAATCTCCTTTGGAAACCAATGGCTTCGCCTTTACAGTATCAAGCGGACTTAAACTGTCATATCGTGGCCCGAAAAGTTGTAATAACATTCACGCAGCTCCATGAGTCAAGGAAAGCCGAGAATGAAGTAGCCACTTCTAAATGGGACCCACTACACAGTAGCTTAAGGTGTTTTGCTAAAGCAGCCATAATGAAATGAAGGTGTCATTGTTTGGATACTTCACACACACGTGCTTTTAATTTCACAGACTACAACTACCAAGCTGTAATCAAAGCACATCGATTCCCCTCTCACACCCTGCACGCGCTTAAAACAAAATAAACAGGCGCCTCAGTCTCACGCATGTATAGGCAAAACTGTATCAGACCCGGTTATAACGTTGGTAAATCTTCCATTGCACAGAATGATTTTGTAGCACGTGCAATAAATGACAGTCGAAAGATACAAACAGTGCTGCTATACATTTGCTTGGTATAACCGCATTTATAGTTTTCTACAAATGCAATAAATCAAATGCCTCCATCACTCAACCAACGCTAACGGTAACATTACCTAGGTCCTTATTGATATTACAAGATTAATTACCTGCAGTAAAACCAAGCATGTCCGATAAACATCCTCAGATTTATTTCGGGCTTCAAGAAGAAATGGGAATTACACTTCATGTGAACATCGCCCTATCCTTATTAGATGTTAAAATGCGGTAAATTACAGTCCTTGTATGAAGCGTCCATTGTTTTTCCAACCCACTTTTAACTTCCAACAAAATTACGTCTCACTTTTTTTTTTTTTTTTTTTTTTTTTTTTTCGCATGTCAAATTTCCGTCAATGATTCCCGGGACACTGAAAGACCGGGGTAGACAAAACTTGGTGGGCATGTAACCCCATATGGATAGCATGGAACCATCGTTTTTCGTTTTGATCTGTAGCCCCCCACGCTGGACTGCACCCCGAAAAGGAGGGTAGGGCAGACACAGTTTTCTGTGAACATCTCGAGAACCGTGGGTTTTAGGAGGACCATTATTTTTTGTATGTTGATCTCAAGGGGCCATGTCAACGCATTCCATAACCACTCATTTCATGTATAGCCACCTAGTTAAACACAAAAAGTAAAAATGAGGTGGTGTAATTGAAGGTATCTGTGACCTAACATAGTCAAAACTGCACGAAATTGGAAGTGTAGGATCATTATGACACCCTCTGTATGCACGCCAAGTTTTGTGGAATTCCGTTCATGGGGGCCACACAATAAATTAATTTATGTTACTATACACCAACTGGCCTGTAGGTGGCGGAGACAGTTTTCTGTGAATATCTCGAGAACCGTGGGGCCTAGGAGGTCCACCTTTTTTTTTTGTATGTTGGTCTTAAGGGGCATGTCAACCCATCCCATTACCACTTATTTCATGTATAGCCACCTAGTTAAAAATAAAAAAATAAAATTAGGTGTTTTCATCTCAATATCTCTGGCTGACAAGGTCAAAACTGCACAAAATTAAAAGTGTAGGATCATTATGACACCCTCTGAATGCATGCCAAGTTTTGTGTACTTTCGTTCATGGGGGCCTTACAATAAAATAATTTATGTGTACATTTAGTGACGCACACCAACAAGGATTCGGGACACTGAAAGACCGGGGTACACAAAACGGTGAGCATGTACCCCATATGGATAGCATGGAACCGTCATTTTTTAAGTTTTTTCATCTGCAGCCCCCCTTGGACTGGACCCCGAAAGGAGGGTAGCAGACACACAGTTCTCTGTGAATCTTTTTATGGTATGTTGGTCTCAAGGGCCCACATAAACCTGGCTCATAATCACTCATTTGTGATTTGCCCCCGGTAAAAAAATGAAAATCAGTAGGATTAAAAAAGAAAGCCAAAATAAATATTCATCATCATCATCATGGCTGCATTTTCAGTATTGGCGAGAAGTAGTCGTTTGTCCACTAGATGGCGCATCGTTGCAGTGAGGCGTAATTTTGTTGGAGGTTAAAAGGGGTTGGAAAAACAATGGGCCCTTCATACAAGGACTGTAATTTACATAGCGAACATCTAATAAGGATAGGGCGATGTTCACATGAAGTGTAATTCCCATTTCTTCTTGAAGCGAAATAAATCTGAGGATGTTTATCGGACATGCTTGGTTTTACTGCAGGTACGTTAATCTTGTAATATCAATAAGGACCTAGGTAATGTTACCGTTAGCGTTGGTTGAGTGATGGAGGCATTTGATTTATTGCATTTGTAGAAAACTATAAATGCGGTTATACCAAGCAAATGTATAGCAGCACTGTTTGTATCTTTCGACTGTCATTTTATTGCACGTGCTACAAAAAATCATTCTGTGCAATGGAAGATTTAGCAACGCGTTACACCGGTCTGATGCAGTTTGCCTATACATGCGCGTGAGACTGAGAGGCCCTGTTTATTTTGTTTTAAGTCGTGCAGGGGTGTGAGAGGGGGGAATCGATGTGCTTTGATTACAGCTTGGTAGTTGTAGTCTGTGAAATTAAAAGCACGTGTGTGTGAAGTATCAAACAATGACACCTTCATTTCATTATGGCTGTTTTAGCAAAACACCCTTAAGCTACTGTGTAGTAGGTCCCATTTAGAAGTGGCTACTTCATTTAAACTCCTTTGACTCATGGAGCTGCGTGAATGTTATTACAACTTTTCGCCCACGATATGACAGTTTAAGTCCGGCTTGATACTGTAAGGCGAAGCCATTGGTTTCAAAGGAGATTTTATTTGTGTCGCCAGCATAGCCTATTGACAATTTATGTTGTCAATAGGCCTACCTTATAATCCTACCTGTAGCTTAGGGGAAGCTAACAACTTTCTATTAGGATCTAGTTTGTTAGTTACCGTTTTGTCATAACTCCCTGATGCATTTTGCATTTAGAATAGCCAGAGCGTGTATATCTCAATCGAAAATTAAACAATATCGGTGCCTATGGACTAGGCTGGGTGAACCCAGCCTGATCTGCCCCGCTATTTATTTTTGATTTCTTAAAAGATTGAGCTTGGTCTGATGAAAGCCAGACTAGCCATGGACCTCAGTTAAACAATGCAAGGGAACATGAATCAGCCTATATTTGCACTAACAATAACGGACAAAAAAGCTCTTCAACTTTGGCCCGTTAAAATGTGTATGAACAGTCTAGCGGCGCATTTCATCAAAGGCCCATTTGGACATGTCAGTTATTTGCACCACTGGTTAGATGTAAAACAGCATTTCGTTTCAGACTAGGCTACTGTTACTTAATTTGTGCATTAACAATAACGTTTCAGACTACTGTTACTTAATTTGTGCATTGACAATAAAGTATTACATGAACTAAAGATGACTAAAATCTTATGTAGAAGAAGAAACATTCACAAAAAATCCATCCATCCAAAAAATGACCTTTGTTTTTGATAGCTGTTGAAAACGGCATGGAACTGACAGAGATGTTTTTGTTTATAAATACATAAAAATATATAAATAAATAACATTATGCTGATACCTTTGCTTTTCCCAAATACAATGTAGCCTACAGGTGTAAGTGACCTTTCATCAATCCAGTTGCAATGGATGAACTGTGATGAACTGCCCTACTTGTGATTGTTTAGAGATTTTAAAGGTTTTATAACAATTCTACATCTTCTTTGGCTATTCTACAATCTATTCACCTTTTCAGCACCAGTAGGGTACTTTCTGTGCAGCCGCATTTATACACACTCAGGCATGCCAAACAAGCATACACAAAGTTTCAAGAGTGGGGATGGAGTAAAATATGGAGACAAATTGAAGTGTGATTTATTTTGACGGAACGGATGTACAGGACTGAGCGGCGGTCATATTTTGTACCGCTATGCGGTACATCTAGTTTAACTAATTGTTATTAAACTGTGCTTCTGCCTATCCCAATATGAACCACTCCCCATAGGACCCTTACAATAGATAGATAGATAGATAGATACTTTATTGATCCCCAAGGGGAAATTCAAGAAAAAAACACGGAGCTACCTTGACATGCTGCCACTCTTGTCGGTGCCGGAACCGCTTGCAATAAAGTTGGCTAAGCTTGGCGACCCCCTGTGCCCCTTCAGGTCCTGTCCTGTCAGTGCACGGGCAGGGCTGGGCCTGGTTAGGCTAATAACATTATTAGGTGCACCTGTATTGGGTGGGGCTATAAAAGGGGTTCTCTCTCTCTCTCTGTAGGCACTTTTTCCTCCTTTCTTGTAGGCACTTTGATAGTCCTTTACACTGGCACGTTAGTCTTTCTTTCCTCTTTATTTCTCTTTTCCCCCTTGGCCTTTCACTTATTCATCTTACATGCTGATAGCCTACTGCCATTTACATTCACGCATACACACATTTTTCAACACTCATTTCCCTAGACACTATAATTTGTTAATGTTGCGATCAATGTTAATAAATAGTTAAATTGAAAACTGTTGTTGTCTCTCTTTATGTTGCGGTCTGTTCACGAGCTGGCCGTAACATAAATTGGGGGCTCGTCCGGGATAAGGCAGCCTGGAGACCATGGAGCAA
The DNA here is from genome assembly GCF_017589495.1 of Alosa alosa. Taxonomy (NCBI): domain Eukaryota; kingdom Metazoa; phylum Chordata; class Actinopteri; order Clupeiformes; family Clupeidae; genus Alosa; species Alosa alosa. Next base: position 30,423,227 of record NC_063208.1, read on the forward strand.
ATTTTCGCCTGAGATAGGGAACCAATCACAGAACAGGGGGGAAAGCAAGACGATGATTAGCTATGCACAGACGCATTTGATAGACATCCGTGGCATCCAATAAACGGATCTGGGCATTTTTTTCAAATACGTTTGAACGTTGAACGTTTGGTTCCCAGACCACGTCTCATTGAGACGTGGTGGTGCTAGCCAGGCTAGTTTCATATATGCTTTGTCTTTCCGTCGATACACTGTTTGTTATTTTGTTCTGTTTGGGTTAACTTTTGTTTAACCCTTAAAGGAGTACCGGTGTGACGGGAATGTTGAGAAATGAACATTCTAAAGAATATCTGGGTTCATTGAATTCAACATAGAATTTTAGAACCTTCAATTGTTGCGGAACTTAGAATGTTCAAAAACCTACACCTTTAAGGGTTAAGGGGTAATCCTGGTTGGGAGTTATCTACTTCTGTCGGGGGCACGCTTCGTACAGTTTACTGTAGCAAGTTAATGCGTTAACCAGTCGCCCCGAGGCCGGCAAACCCTGGAAGATCAGCTAGGCCAGATACCTCGTTTTGGGGTTATTTAGAGTTCCAGAGGACTGTTTTCATCAGTGGGATATTGGCGGCGACCGGCTGATGGTTTCACCTGGATGTGCTGAGTATTTTGGTCTGTGTTTGCGTGTTCGGTAAGTGATCTTTCTCTTTCTATGTGTCAGTAGAGTAAGTTTGGTGTTTTGCGTTCGCTGTGTTGTGTATTTTGGAGTGGCATACCGCTTTGTTACTGAATGGGTGTAGAACTATTGATAGACAAACGTTCAAAATTTATAACAAACGTTCATGGTTAATTGTGTAGCTAATGTCTTGGTGATTTTAGGCTATGTGAGCTAACGCGTAGGCTATTAAGTTACTGTTTTGTGGAGGTTATGCCTCAATTTGTGTGGATTTAAAGTAACTTTTGCCTTCAGTGAGTGAGACGTGTTAATGGAAAGGTTTGTTTAGGTTTGCTTGGCTTTTGTGGTAAAAGTGAAGTAAATTTTGTGCTGTTGTGCTGGCTTGTTTGGCGTACAATCTGTAGGCCTAGGTCTTAATTAGATTGTAGCTTGATTTGCCTATTTGTGTGGGGAAGTAGCCTGTATTATTTTGTGCCTCACATTTGTTTTGTTTATTTGTACTTAGTGTGTGCCTCTTTTTAGCTGCTTATTATAAAGTACCATATTTTCCGGACTATAAGTGGCACTTTTTTTCATAGTTTGGCTGGTCCTGCGACTTATAGTCAGGTGCGACTTATATATGAGAAAAATATATAATTGAACATGTTTTAAATGTTAATTTATATTAACTGACATGAACCCTCATTGGAAACATTACGTCTACAGCTGCGAGAGAGCGCTCTCAAATGCACAAGTCCTGTGCACTTTCAGTCAGAGATTAGTGCTTGCACTATGCCTGAAACACACGTGCATACCTACTGTAAATGTCAAATTATGGCAGGGATTCTATTTATAGTGGGCCTCAGATTTGGACAAATAAAAGCCAGTATAATTTTGTTTCAATTTAACTCATAAAAGAGCTCTTCTTAATATTTTACATTGTTGGTTGGTATTGTTGCCAATGAAAAGTCATTTACACCATGAGTCTCCAACACGTTGCTCTCATTGCTCTCAAGCTTAGTCGAGATGCTGCACCCTTCTGAGCTAGAGGCTGAAGCCTACATTTAAACACAATTGTTGCTGCCAGGCATCAGCCTATGAATTTTATAAAAAGTAAATCATGCATAATTTAAAAAAATTACTACATTTAGGCTATCTTAGACATCTTTGGCTATCACGAATAAGGTTTCCTTGCAGTACAGCACCGCGAATGAATGAAAGCGGATACCTTATCTCGCAATAAGTGGATGGCAATCGAAATTCCGACACTATGAAACTTAATAGTAAGCCATTAAATACCCCACAGATTTCAGTGGTCATCAGTCCGATATTTAGCAATATAATCAACAGTCCAAACGTAAATTAAATCTCAAATTAAACATCTGCTTTTGATGGCCTACCCATGCCGCTCCAAACGAAAAGTAGGCTACCCAGCTAGCACCGTTACATTGCCAGTACGTTGCTGCAATGTAACTGAATGACCCAAAATACATTGCCACAACGTCGTATCCAACGTTGCCACAACATGCAAAGTGAGCGGTGAGAATTAAGAACATAACGTCACTCCCCGTTGCCAATCCCGTAACTGCAACATTAAGTTACGTTGCAGCAACGATGGAATTGAAGGTGCCGTTTAAGTAACCGTAACGTAAGTTACCGGCGCCACCAGTCCTGTATTAGCAATGTTGCCACAACATGCAAAGTGAAAGGTGACAATTGTAACATAGCGTAACTCCCTAACGTCGCCACTCGCAACCACAACATCAGGTGGCGTTGCAGCAACGTGGAGTTGAAAGGTGCCGTTTAAGTAACCACAACGTAAGTTACCGGCGCCACCAGTCCTGTTTAGCAACGTTGCCACAACATGCAAAGTGAAAGGTGACAATTAAGTAACCGCAGCGTAACTCCCCAACGCCGCCACTCCGTAACCACAACATCAGGTGGCGTTGCAGCAACGGGAGTTGAAAGGTGCGTTTAAGTAACAATAGCGTAAGTTACCGGCGCCACCAGTCCTGTTTAGCAACGTTGCCACAACATGCAAAGTGAAAGGTGACAATTCGAACTGCAACGTAACTCCCCAACGTCGCCAATCCGTATCTGCAACATCAGGTTACGTTGTAGCAACGTGGAATTGAAAGGTGCCATTTCGTAACCGTAACGTAAGTTACCGACGTCGCCAGTCCTTAACAACAACTTCAGGTAACATTGCGGCAATGTCGCAAGTGAAAGGTTTCATTACGTAACCGCAACGTAACTTGCCAATCCGTAACCACAACAATAATAAAATTATAGTATGCGTTTTTTTTTCGAGAGGTGATGCACTGAACTAAACATCGCGAGACTTTGGGTGAGATCCAAAATGGCAGCGCACTGAACACTGACGCTTGTAAACAGAAATACAAAACTTTATTTTTCTTCTACTAAAACAATCACTACCTCTCTACTCTTTAACTCTCATCAAAACCGGATTACATTCTCCACCTTTTCCAGCGGCAACCTCTTCATTCTGGGCGTTATGTCATCTGAACCCAGCAAGAAACGCTTTTCGTGACTACTCAACAGAGACTGAACCAGAATCACCTACGCTTGGCGCTTACTTCTACATCCATCGAGGTCAGTTTACTACAATCCATAAACAACAAACTTGCAATACTGGAACATCTGTGCGCAGATATTAAGGGACTTAAAGCCAGCCTCAATTTTCCCAATCACAGATCGACACACTTTCATTAGAAAACCGTGAACTCAAAGGAAATATCACAAACTTATCTGACCATGTTAATCAACTCACCAGCGAAAATCGGATCATGAAAGAAACAATCCTAGACCTCCAGTGGCGCAGCATGCGCGGTAACCTCATTTTTCGAATTCCCCTGCCAACTTCTAAAGATACACCCGGCGACCCAGAGAAAGCAGTTAAAGAATTCTTGCAGTCATCTCTCAAACTACCGCCAGAAACAGTTGACAAGATTACCTTCCACCGTGTACACCGTCTCACTTCCAAAGACAATAAAAACCTCCCTCCAATTATAAGCCAAGTTGAACACTTCAAACACAAAGAACTCATCAAAAGCAAAGGAAAAGAACTGAAAGGCACTCCATTAGGACTAAACGACCAATTCCCACAAGTAATACAGGAAAGAAGAAGAGCCCTCTTGCCCATAATGAAACAACTCAGGCAAGAGGGCAAACAAGCAACACTGTCAGTCGATAAACTGTATGTCAATGGAACTCTGTATCCCAACCCCAATATCACCACCTGGCTATAGCACATCATACCTCATGCCAACATTCATCTTGATTATAACATTGTCACCCCTCAAACTCTCTCTAACCCACTGCCTACTGATGCTTGGATCACCTCTCTCTTCTCTCTTCTTATGTTTCCTCCTTTTTGCTCCCCTACCCACCCATTCTCTTTTGCTCTCTCAATGTTTAATGTTATTCATGGTGTTTTGTCTATACATGTTTGTTTGTGTGTCCTGTCTGTTTTGTTTATTATGTCTATAGGCTAAAGTTAAATTATGATCTGTATGTTTTCAATGCTAAACAGGAAATGTTCATGCTGTCACCACTCCAGAACCAAATTCCTACAGTGTACCTCTTTATGCTCTATATTCTTCTCAGCCCCTACCCTTTACATCTCATTCGCACACCACATTACATACCTATTCCTCCACCCCCCCTTTCCCCTCTCCTGTCTAACTGACACCTGCACACACTCTCACAAACACAATACCCATCTTATCAAACATTTTCATAACTGTACAATCACAACATGGTACCACTTACATTCCTGACCTGGAACATCCGTGGGATTGGATCTCAGGCAAAGAGGCTCACAATCTTAAATCATTTGGATAGTTTAAAAGCTGACATAGCTACAAGAAACTCATCTCTCAGAATCAGACTACACCCGCATCAAATCAAGACAATTCAATCACATTTTCTCATCTCATTACAATACAAAACAAAGGGGAGTTTGCATTCTGATTAACAAAAGAATCTCATTCATCCATAACGCCACCATCACAGACCCAGAAGGACGTTTTGTCATCATAAACATCTCAATTCACAATAATACCTGTAACAATTGTTAATGTTTATGGCCCTAATACAGACAACCTAGTTTTCTTTCAAGAACCTCTTCACCTCCATCTCAACTCTATCTGGCTGTCCCATCATAATTGCAGGCGACTTTAATACAGTGTTAGACCCCACAATTGACAGATCTGATCACTCTAAAAGCAAACGAATCTGGCAATCCACAAAACAATGAAACAGTTCATGGCGATTCTGGCCTTGGTGATTGTTGGCTTCAGCACCCAGACTCCAAATGCTACTCTTTTTCTCTCCGGTCCACCACTCCTATTCCATTATTGATTATTTTCTAACCAGCAACTCTATAATGAAAAATATCTCTGATTCAACAATTCATCCCATAGTCATTAGCGATCATGCCCCAGTTACAATTACATGGAACATAGCGAACCAACAGCTACCAATTAGCAAATGGCGTTTTAATACATCCCTCTTACAAGACCCAAATTTCATCAGTTTTGTTGGGAGAGAGTGGGCATTCTTTCTAGAAATGAACGGCTCCCCGAATCATCTCCTTCCCTTCTGTGGGAAACAGGAAAAGCAGTACTCAGAGGAAGAATCATCTCATATTCAGTATACAAAAAAGAAGGAAAAAAGAACAGGAAGTAGAACTCAACAATAAACTTAAACAGTTAGAAGAAACCAATGCAAACAACCCAACTGAAGAAACACAGGCAAAACTTAGGAAACATAAATTCAAACTCAATGAAATACTCAATAAACACACTCAATTTATGATTCACCGTCTAAGGCAGGAAAACTTCCACCATAGCAATAAATCAGGTAAATACTTAGCAAATCAAATCCAACGTAACAAAGAAAAAAATCAACAATCCGGTCATAAAGAACTCAGCAGGAAGCTAACCAGCTCACCTGAAGAAATAAATCATGTTTTTTACCAGTTTTACAATAAACTATATTCTTCAGAAATAAACCCCAACCAGGAATTCATAGACTCTTTCCTAAACAGCATCAAATTACCACAACTCAATGAGACCGAAATAAATAACCTGGAATCACCTATAACTCAACAAGAACTGTTTGATGCCCTGAAACAGATGCCCGATAATAAAGCACCAGGTCCGGGTGGCTTTCCTGCTGAGTTCTACAAACAATTTTGGACCATCTTAGCTCCACTTTTCATCAGAGTGATTAATGAATCAAAACAGAAAGGACGTCTTCCAACTAGTTCCACCACAGCCTCAATTTCACTGCTCCTCAAGCCCAATAAGGACCCAACATTGCCATCCAGCTACCGGCCAATCTCTCTCCTCAATGTGGACAATAAGATAATCGCAAAAATGCTAGCTCACAGATTAGCAGAGGTCACCCCATCCATTATCCACCCAGACCAAACAGGCTTCATTAAAGGTAGAATTTCATCCACCAACACCCACAAACACAATTTTCAAGATAATACCATCATAGCAACTCTGGGCCTTGAAAAAGCTTTTGATAGGGTGAACTGGAATTTCCTGTTTTCCACATTAGGGAGGTTTGGCTTCGGGGAGTCGTTCATTAACTGGATTAAACTTCTATACACCTCTCCTTCAGCCACAGTAATCACCAATGGACTAACATCACAAAGTTTCACTCTTCACGGGGGAACTAGACAGGGTGCCACTCTCCCCTCACTATTTACAATCTTCCTTGAACCCCTAGCAGCTGCCATCCGTCAGAACCCCCTCATCAAAGGTGTCCACACTCCATATATGCATCACAAAATCAGCCTTTATGCTGGCGACATTCTTCTCTTTCTTCAAGACCCCACAACATCAGTAGAAGAAACCATCAAACTCATTGACACATTCTCTAAAATTTCTGAATACTTAATCAATTGGAATAAATCTGCAGTTCTCCCATTACATCCCAACAGCTGGGATGTGACAGTAACTCTTCACCTATCCCTCTGCACTAACTATATCACTTACTTAGGGATAAAGTCTCCCCAGGCTGTCAGACTTATTTAGCCTAAATTATTCCCCTCTACTCACTTCAATAGATGATGACCTTCAACGCTGGAAGAACCTCCCATTATCCATCATGGGCAGAATCTCAGGAATCAAAATGACAATACTGCCCAAAATAAACTATCTATTCTCTATGATTCCAACCCAGCCCACCACCCTCTGGTTTAAGTCTCTCGATTCATTAATCACTAAATTCTACTGGAAAGATAAGACCCCAAGGATCAAACTCACCACTCTCCAAAAACCAAAAGCAATGGGAGGACTAGAGGCCCCACACTTCCAGCACTATGCCCTGGCCAACCAGCTCCACTTCATCCACAAATGGCTACACCCCACCCCCTCAGACAACACCTGGTTAGACCTAGAACAAACAATCTGTAAAGAAATTAAAATCTCAGATCTCCCTTTCTGCAGTCAGTCGGTCAAACAACATCCATCCCAGATTTCACCGTCAATAAAAAAACACTTAACTTTCACACATGGATGGGAAAGGGCATCACTCACCTTCAACACATTCTTCAAGACAATAATCTGGCCTCATTTTTCCTGTTTGGTCCAGAAGCACGGCATCGAGTAAACACTTCTTACAATACCTGCAAATTAAATCATCTATCCTAGGAAAAAATTTACATCCAGACAGCATATCAGTGTTTAATATTCTTCTCAAAAAAATTCTCCCCAAATTTACAAAATTATATCTCGTTCAGAAAAAACAATTGGCCTGGCATATCACAAATGGAAGTTTGACTTATCAATTACTCGGATCTGGACCAAAATGTGCAAAAACATCTACCTCATGACAAAAGAATAGTAATCTAAAATACAATACAAGGTTCTTTGCAGATTCCACTTCACTGCACATAAATTGGCTAAAATGGGGTTTGGCTGGATCTTTGCACTCACTGCATACAAAATAACCACTTTCTGGGTTTGGCATTGTCAATCAAAACTTCTGGGTAGGTGTCACAAAATCTCTCTCTTCCATCTTTGGCTGTCACATCCCAGCATCCCCTTCCTTATGCATACTTGGTGATACATCCACAGTCAATTTAAGCAACTCCTGCAATAAAACACTGCTGGTAAGCTGACTATCAAGAAAACAATCCTCATGAACTGGAAATCTAAGAACAAAGCTCCACATCACTCATTGGAAAACTTGTTAACAGACTATATATCATTAGAAAACCTATCAACTACAAAACTTAATCAATACTCAGGATACAACATCTCCTTGGTACCCCTTTATCACCTACTTACAGTCCTGACCCTCTTTGCCTGAGTTCCATCTCCACACCATCATAACACACTTCATCAACAGATACACATATCATCGAACACTGGGAAGGGAGGGTAGCTGGAACTATTATTGTTGTTATTATTATTATTATTATTATTAGTAGTAGTAGTAATATAAATAGCATCCCCTTCTTTCCCTCCCCTTATATTTACATTCTCTGATAAACTTTACTAATTTCAGTAATCATCGTTATTCTGACGGGGCCCCATGGGATGGCTTGGGAGACTCGGTCCTGGCGGGTCGCTGTGTGGTTTTGGCATTGGTTGGGTCCTGTGGGTTATCTATTGGCCCTGGGCCCCGGTGTGCACCCTCCTCATGCCATGCACACCCTTGTCCTGGAAGCACACAGCACACTTTACTCTCTTTTAATTGCACTACATGTTAGGTGACATACATCAAACATAAACAAAACTACAAAACAGGCTAGGGTAGAGTGGAGTGCAGGTAGATGCCTCATCAGGTGTCTATCTGCATGCCTCACTATTTTAATGCACACATTGAGGAGGCATACACATCTTACACAGGGTAAGTGTGGTGTACATGGGAAATCCCCAGATATTCACCATGCATGCCCACTTCTTTTAATGCTACACTCTAGATAGATCCCTCAACCTAGCCATTCACATACTGTACATATTTAGGTCAAGAGTGGGCGTGTTGGGTGAAGGTCTGGGGGCCAGGTGGTTGCTGGTCGGTAGTGGGGGATGTGTGCATATGCCGGGGCCTGGGGGATAGGTGGCATGCAGGTCCCTCACAGTATAACTTCACGGGGCTGGGTGGAACTGTGGCCATGAATGGGTGCCCAGGTTGGCAATCAGTCAGGCAATCAGTTATTCCCTATTATTATACTTATCTTTAATAGAATAATTACAACTCCTCTCCTCTGAAACCATCCCCTCTCTATGTTCCAGCTTCTCTCCTCCTGGCCCAACAGCAAGCCAGCCTTATACATATGCACACACACACACACACACACACATACATCCTCACATACTCACCCCTTTACCCTCACCCCCCCATCCCAACACCACCTCATTCACACTCTCAGAGCTACCATCCGCACCCCCATCCCCTTCTTTTCATTCCGGTCATCAATTTCATCCCTGATAATCATATCTGTAATCACCCTGGGCTAGAAATCATCCTTAGCCTTTCTGTTATTAATGTTATGTTTGTGGAAGCCAAGTCAATGTGATGTCTTGTTAAGTTACAATTGTATGTGTTTTATGTAATGTACATCTGTTTTGTCATTATGTAGTATTCTTGTGCATGTGTGTTGCATTTTCTGTAATGTCAATGATGTTTTGCAAATAAAAAAAAAAAATAATAGTATGCCTTACATGACAACTACCCCTTCTAATTACATACAGTCTATGTATGAACTTATCTTATGTGTGTAGCTGATTTTCAACCATTCAGGCTTATGTCCACCAACAAGATATACAATGGAATTGTCAGCTGGACTTTTATACTGGGTCCAGAACTAGTAGTTTCCGCGTCCCGCGGTTTCTTTTTAAAAAAATAAACTATTCAATTTATTGTTCAAAAACATCAGTAAGAGTTGAGCCTAAGCTAAACTATTTCAACCATATTGTTTCAAAATAACAATAATAGCCTATAAACCAGGCAACTGACTTGCAATGCATGCTGGGAAGCAAACCTCAACATGAAATAAGAGACACCTTAAGGCTACATTAGTTCCCCCTCATTATGAAATACTTTTTTTTAAAAGTTTTCACTGTTTTCTCAGTTGCTAAAACACTAAAACTCATTGGCTGAAGAAGGTTCTCAGTTGCCTCAACTCATTTAGCTAATTGTTCAGTCTGTTGTCAATACCAAACCATTTCACATGGTAAAACACAATTTGCAGATCCCACTTACACTTTTCAGCAAAACTCAAAACACATTCTGAACTCTAATGCACATGTCATCCATACTTTGGTAAACACAAGTGGCGACAATTACAGTTTTTCAATTGCTAAAACACAATTTCTGAAACTTTGCTCCATTTTCTTAAAGCATTAAACATAAAACCCTATTTACAAGCACTATTTACAAAACCTCTGACTCCTCTTGCAAAATCAAACTTTAAGCCTCAAAACAGGAAACATCAAGTAGAAATTACTACTTTGCTTTGCTCTTTGCATTTTTTGTTCTTCCTCCTCCTTGTACCTCTATTTTTACAGTATCCTGCATCTCACCAAACTTGTCCTTTGATTCTTGTTCTTTGTTGATATAAACTTGCCCAGTCAAAATCTATTGAGCAGTCAGTACTGTAAACAAATGCTGGGCCATGGATTTGTTTACAGTATTGTACAGTATACAACCTACAATGCACTGTACTACAGTGTCCAATAAAAATCCTCTTTCTTGCCTCCCCTTCCTCCTCATCCCCCACCTTGCATATGCACTCGTCCTCTTACATAGTTTCTTCTATCCATTTTCATTCCCACCTTCAACAACCTGTTTGCTTTCTGAACTGGCATTATATTGGTTTTGTCACAAAAAAAAAGAAATCAATTTTTGAGTGGTTGTGTTTAATGTCGATGACATGTGTATGTCTATTTCTATTTCATTTTTGCCACTTGTGTTTGCCAGTATGGATACAATACATGAGCATTAGTGCAGAATGTGTTTGAGAATGAGTGTTTAAAGTTTTTCTAAAAATTGTGTTTTACCATGTGAAATGGTTTAAGGTATTGACAACAGACTGAATAGCAACTGAGAAAAACTGTAAGTACTCATATAATTTAGATGTTACATGTAATGTACATATACTGTATATATCACCACATATGTATTGTGCATACATTGTATGTGCATGGTCTCATATATACATATATATTGTAACATATATTGTGCATTCACGATGTTGTGGCACCATTCTTCATGGCACCAAATGGTAGCGTCATCCAGCTGACCCAGTTCTAGCGTTGGGTCAACATCACTCACAGTACTACATGGCAAGCGTCATCGGCTGATGTCGTGGTGGCGTTTCCCACGGCATCAAATAGTAACGTCATCAGCTGACCAGTTCTACAGCGTTAGGTCAACATCACTCACGGTACTACATGGCAGCGTCATCGGCTGATGTCGTGGTGGCGTTCCCACGGCATCAAATGGCAACGTCATCCAGCAGACCCATTTACAACGTTTGTGGCAACATCACTCCAAATACTACGGCAGCAGCGTCAGCCGCTGACAACGCAGGTACATTTCCCCGGCATCAAATGGCAACGTCATCGGCTGACCCTAATCGCGATGTTGTGGCAACATCACTCAAATACTACATGGCGATCATCATTGGCGTCGCCGGTACATTTCCACAGCGCCAAATGGCAGCGTCATCGGGTGACCCTAATCGCGATGTTGTGGCAACATCACTCAAATACTACATGGCAACATCATCGGCTGACGCGGTGCATTTCCCCACAGCACCAAATGGCGAAAGTCATCGGCTGACCCGTTTACAGCGTTGTGGCAACATCACTCAAATACTACATGTCAGCGTCATTGGCTGGCGTCGGCGGGGACATTTCCTGATACTAAAATGGCAGCGTCATCAGCTGACCTGATCATGATGATGTGGCAACATCACTCCACAATACTACATGGCAGCGTCATAGGCAGATGTCGAAAGCGTTTCCCCACAGCACCAAATGGCAATGTCACCAGCTGACCTAATCACAATGTTGTGGCACCTTTCTTAACGGTACCAAATTTTTACATCATCAGCTGACCAGGTCACGGCGTAACGCTGCAATGTTACTAATGGTACCAAGTGACAACATTGTCTTGTAAAGTATCTGTGACGTTGCAACAAGCGTAACCAGAAGGTAATGTCGCGGTGACCAAATGACAACTTTATGGCGAAGTTGCTGCAACGTCATGTGTTAGCTGGGTATGTCTCACAATAAAACGCAAGAAATAAAGGACTATATTATAGCTGACTCGAATACAAGCCATGGCCAAATAAAGGTGCTGTGCTGCGCAGCCTAAATTTGAGGATTCTGAGTCTCCTAAACATCCCTCACCTGTTATCTAGACATGCATGAAAACATTTGAAAAACAAAAGCGCACTGCCATGTAATATTTGATCGCTGTTTTGCTGCTAATTATCTTTCACGTGAATGAATGCGCACAGAAAGTAAAAGTAGGCCTAATAATGCGACTCCGTGTCTGTAGCTGTCCCTAATCGAGCGTCAAATAGAGAAGTCATCCATGTTTCTCTACGTTATAGCCTAAGCGGTCATGCTTCTGTATTTGCAAAATTCCCTGGCGGTTCCTGATCAGCTAAATGTTTGTTTTCCTTTCCTGTCGATGGCGGTTGATGTTGAAGCACCTAGGCTATAATTTGACTTCAGCGGTGACAAATCCTGCTGAGAGAGAGAGAGAGAGCAACGAAGAGAGGCACCCTAAAGTGGTCCTCGCGGCGGCGTGTCTGCATGGGGTTCAATTAAGTCAGAGTTGGTCCGTCAATAGTCCCGCATTCAGGCGGCTCATTATTATGACGCCCGGCGCAGCCTGGCGGCGGTCATATAGGTTTAGTCAGATTTTTTTTTTTTTTTTTTTTTTTTTTTTTTTTTTTTTTCTTTTTAGCATGTCAAATTTCCGTCAATGATTCCCGGACACTGAAAGACCGGGGTAGACAAACTTGTGGGCATGTAACCCCATATGGATAGCATGGAACCATCGTTTTCGTTTTTGATCTGTAGCCTTATCGGCTGGACTGCACCCCGAAGGAGGGTAGGGCAGACACAGTTTTCTGTGAATATCTCGAGAACCGTAAGGTTTAGGAGGACCACCTTTTTTTGTATGTTGATCTCAAGGGGCCATGTCAACCCATTCCATAACCACTAATTTCATGTATAGCGCCACCCTAGTTAAACACAAAAAGTAAAAAATGAGGTGTTGTAATTGTAGGTATCTGTGACCTAACATAGTCAAAACTGCACAAAATTGGAAGTGTAGGATCATTTTGACACCTTCTGAATGCACGCCAAGTTTCGGTGGAATTTTGTTCATGGGGGCCACACAATAAATTAATTTATATTACTATACACCCAACTGGCCTGTAGGTGGCGGAGACAGTTTTCTGTGAATATCTCAGAGAACCGTGGGGCCTAGGGGTCCACCTTTTTTTTTTTTTTGTATGTTGGTCTTAAGGGGGCATGTCAACCCATCCCATTACCACTTATTTCATGTATAAACCACCTAGTTAAAAATTAAAAAGCAAAAAATTAGGTGTTTTTCATCTCAATATCTCTGGTTGACAAGGTCAAAACTGCACGAAATTAAAAAGTGTAGGATCATTATGACACCCTCTGAATGCATGCCAAGTTTTGTGTACTTTTTTCGTTCATGGGGGCCTTTACAATAAAATAATTTATGTGTACATTTAGTGACGTTACACCAACAAAGGATTCCGGGACACTGAAAGACCGGGTACACAAAACTTGGTGGGCATGTACCCCACATGGATAGCATGGAACCGTCATTTTTCGTTTTCATCTGCAGCCCCCCATTGGACTGGACCCCGAAAAGGAGGGTAGGGCAGAACACAGTTCTCTGTGAATCTTTTATGGTATGTTGGTCTCAAGGGCCCACATCAACCTGGCTCATAATCACTCATTTGTGATTTGCCCCGGTAAAAATGAAAATCAGTAGGATGTAAAAAGAAAGCCAAAATAAATATTCATCATCATCATCATGGCTGCATTTTCAGTATTGGTGGTTTATCGTTTGTTGCAGTGAGGAGACGTAATTTTGTTGGAAGTTAAAAGTGGGTTGGAAAAAAAAAACAATGGGCGCTTCATACAAGGACTGTAATTTACCGCAGCGAACATCTAATAAGGATAGGGCGATGTTCACATGAAGTGTAATTCCCATTTCTTCTTGAAGCGAAATAAATCTGAGGATGTTTATCGGACATGCTTGGTTTTACTGCAGGTAATGCGTTAATCTTGTAATATCAATAAGGACCTAGGTAATGTTACCGTTAGCGTTGGTTGAGTGATGGAGGCATTTGATTTATTGCATTTGTAGAAAACTATAAATGCGGTTATACCAAGCAAATGTATAGCAGCACTGTTTGTATCTTTTAGACTGTCATTTTGTTGCACGTGCTACAAAATCATTCTGTGCAATGGAAGATTACCAACGTTACACGGTCTGATACAGTTTTATACATGCGTGAGACTGAGGGCAGCCTGTTTATTTTTGTTTTAAGTGCGTTACAGGGTGTGAGAGGGAAATCGATGTGCTTTGATTACAGCTTGGTAGTTGTAGTCTGTGAAATTAAAAAGCACGTGTGTGTGAAGTATCCAAACAATGACACCTTCATTTCATTATGGCTGCTTTAGCAAAACACCTTAAGCTACTGTGTAGTGGGTCCCATTTAGAAGTGGCTACTTCATTGGCTTTCCTTGACTCATGGAGCTGCGTGAATGTTATTACAACTTTTTTTAAGCCACGATATGACAGTTTAAGTCCGTTTGATACTGTAAGGCGTAAGCCATTGGTTTCAAAGGAGATTTTATTTTGTGTCGCCAGCATAGCCTATTGACAATTTATGTTGTCATTAGGCCTACCTTATAATCCTACCTGTAGCTTAGGGAAGCAACAACTTTCTATTAGGATCTAGCTTGTTAGTTACCGCTTTGTCATAACTCCTGATGCATTTTTGCATTTAGAATAGCCAGAGCGTGTATATCTCAATCGGAAAAATTAAACAATATCGGTGCCTATGGACTAGGCTGGGTGAACCCAGCCTGATCTGCCTCCCATTTATTTTTGATTTCTTAAAAGATTGAGCTTGGTCTGATGAAAGCCAGACTAGCCATGGACCTCAGTTAAACAATGCAGGAACATGAATCAGCCTATATTTGCACTAACAATAACGGACAAAAGCTCTTCAACTTTGGCCCGTTAAAAATGTGTATGAAACAGTCTAGCGACGCATTTCATCAAGGCCCATTTGGACATGTCAGTTATTTGCACCACTGGTTAGATGTAAAACAGCATTTCGTTTCAGACTAGGCTACTGTTACTTAATTTGTGCATTAACAATAACGCTTCAGACTACTGTTACTTAATTTGTGCATTGACAATAAAATATTACATGAACTAAAGATGACTAAAATCTTATGTAGAAGAAGAAACATTCACAAAAAATCCATCCATCCAAAAATGACCTTTGTTTTTGATAGCTGTTGAAACGGCATGGAACTGACAGAGATGTTTTTGTTTAAAAATACATAAAAATAAATAAATAAATAAATAAATATTATGCTGATACCTTTTGCTTTTCCCAAATACAATGTAGCCCACAGGTGTAAGTGACCTTTCATCAATCCAGTTGCAATGGATGAACTGTGATGAACTGCCCTACTTGTGATTGTTTAGAGATTTTAAAGGTTTTATAACAATTCTACATCTTCTTTGGCTATTCTACAATCTATTCACCTTTTCAGCACCAGTAGGGTACTTTCTGTGCAGCACACACACACTCAGGCATGCCAAATAAGCATACACAAAAGTTTCAAGAGTGGGGGATGGAGTAAAATATGGAGACAAATTGAAGTGTGATTTATTTTCATGTGAACGGATGTACAGGACTGGCGGGCGGTCATATTTTGTACGCTATGCGGTACATCTAGGTTATATTAATGTCAGACAGGGTAAAAAATGTGGGGAATCTCTTTGCATTATGATGGCTAGATTTATGGGGACTTTTATTATTATGCTCAATACTAAGTAATAATTTATTCAAGAATACCCACAATTCATGCCTGGAATTTAGACCCTTTTAAATGTGCATCTTTTTTTTCTCTCTCGAGGTGGCCAGCCAAGCAATTGTTCTTCTGCATGCCAGCCTGTGCCAATATATCGTACAAAATGATTGATTGCATTGCATTCTCCACATTTTAGCTAAATTTTCATGTACCACATCAGCATTTGAGTTCAGTGATTTTTTTGTAAATTGTTTTACAATTAGCGTTGGGTAATGTCAGCAGCTTCGGCTTGCCTCTTGCCACTATTCACTCCTTCTTCTTCATTAACATTCCCTGTAGAATTCCTCAATATTTTTGGCCTCAATGTGTACAGTTACATAGTCTGTCTGTTCTTAGTCTTGGATTTTGTGAAATACATTTCTAAATATCACCTGCTTGTTGCAGTTTCGGGTCTGCCGTCAATTTAAACCCAAATCTTTTTCTCTTGAGCATTTAATCTTTCTGCCAGCTTGTATCTCCACATCATCCAAAATTCTCCACATTTTAGCCTACATTTTCATGTACCACATCAGCATTTTTGTTCTGTGAATCTTTTGTAAATTGTTTACAATTACCGTCGCTGGCCTATAGGCCTATCGTTTTTGGTCACGCTCTAAACTGCATCTTTTTTTCTCTCATGAGCATTTAATCTGCTGCCAGTTTAGACGACTCCACATCGCCCAAAATGCTTGATTGCATTGTATTCTCCATATTTTAGTAACATTTTGGTGCACCTCATGGTATTTTCTTTTCAGTGAATCTTTTTTTGCTTTGCAATTACCTTCCTGCCCTCCTCTTTGGCTGCCTTCACTCCTTCATCTTCATTAATCTTTTTGGCCTCAATAATCCAGTTACATAGTCTCTTGGTTTTGGATTTTGTGAAATACATTTCTAAATAAATGCAACTTATAGTCCGGTGCAACTTATATATGTTTTTTTCCTGCTCATGACGCATTTTTTGACTGATGCGACTTATACTCAGGAGCGACTTATAGTCCGGAAAATACGGTAAGCTGAAGGCAAGTTAAAGGTTGCTTGCACTGCATTTGTTCCTGTTGGGGGATAGGTTGCTTAGCGTTTAGCAAGTGTTTTGTGAATGTTGTTGGGTGGCTTTGCTTGCTTGAGTTTACCAAGTTAGGAATATGACGACTCCTGAAGAGTTTATTGCTAGCCCTACTGAGGATCTCTTGTCCAAATTGACTAAAGATCAACTTTGGAAGATAGCTGAGCATTACGAGCTGCTTATCACAGCTCAGGAAAAAAAAGGAAAGGAGACCTTGTTCCTTGCTGTAAAAAAAACAGCTCCTGTTTAAAGAAGTAATGGTTTTAACAGACCAACAACTGCAGCTTGAGAAGCTGAAAGCTGAAAAGGAAGCGAGGGCTCTAGAGGTAGAGAGAGAAGTTGAGCTTGGAGCAAGCGCATGGAACGTGACGAAAATGATCGTGAACGTGAGCATGCT